>NC_039249.1:33977103-34207103 GCF_003368295.1 Carassius auratus
CAATTCTGGTTATTCTTCTATCCATTTTGATGGTTGTCTTCCGTTTTCTTCCACGTCTCTCTGGTTTTGCTCTCCATTTTAAGGCATTGGAGATCATTTTAGCTGAACAGCCTATCATTTTTTGCACCTCTTTATAGGTTTTCCCCTCTCTAATCAACTTTTTAATCAAAGTACGCTGTTCTTCTGAACAATGTCTTGAACGACCCATTTTCCTCAGCTTTCAAGTGCATGTTCAACAAGTGTTGGCTTCATCCTTAAATAGGGGCCACCTGATTCACACCTGTTTCTTCACAAAATTGATGACCTCAGTGATTGAATGCCACACTGCTATTTTTTTGAACACACCCCTTTCAACTAATTCAACTAATTGCCCAATTGCACAGCCTTAAGAGCGTGCATATCATGAATGCTGGGTCTCATTTGTTTTCTGAGAATCTACTGAACCTACTGGTAACTTGTTTGCCACGTAGCAATAAAAAAATATACGAAAAACCTTGATTATTCTGGTTAGTCACATTGTACTGCTATTATTTTGAACAATACTGTACGTGCTGTGTTACTTGAATCATCATGTGCTTTATGGTGTAGCACCTGTAGATGTATTCCACCACAGTCACTGCATGGCTTTTTGAGGTTACACATCTCTGGTTCGTGTAGTCTTTCACATCACCATAGAGGTTATCCGAAATATCGGTCATCCGAAATAGAGGTGTGGTGTTGGCTCAGTGGATAAGACACATGCCTTTGGTGTGAGAGACTCGGGTTCGAATCCACTGTGAGACACCAATGTGTCCCTGAGCAAGACATTTAACCCCTATTTGCTCCAGAGGCGTGCAACCTCTGACATATCGTAATTCCTCAAATAAAAACTGGTAGTCAAATAAACACATCAGTTATCGGATCACCAGTACATCGTTTCTGTCGGACGCGTCTGATTCGAGACCCGAGGAGCTGATGAAACTGCGCTTGACTGACAGACTGACACAGAGCGCATCTGAACCGAACTGATTATGTGCTAGTGTTATGATCTCTGTCCACTGGAACGCTATTGCTTTTAATTTAAAATGGGTTATTTAAAACAATTACTTACCAAACAGATGGAATTAGAAATAAACGCCTGCCTCTAATAAAAGCCTGCTTCAAATAAAAGCCTGTTACCTTATGCAGTTCAGGCAAATAAAGGCCTGGCTTTTATTTGAGGAATTACGTTATATAGCAATTGTAAGTTGCTTTGGATAAAAGCATCAGCTAAATGTAAATCCACTTTTGAAGATCTACAAACGAATGTTCCAATTTTCAAATCAGACAATTCATTAACTTGCAAATTACACTTTAAAATCTATTAGCAGGCTCCTCCACTTTTCATATTACAAAAAAAACATACATGAATATGTTTGAATAGTGCACTTTTAAGTCTATGTTCAGAAAGGGGGGTTAAAGGGATAGTTCACCCAAAAATCTAAATTATGAAAGTGAAAGTGACGTGACATTCAGCCAAGTATGGTGACCCATACTCAGAATTTGTGCTCTGCATTTAACCCATCCGAAGTGCACACACACTGTGAACACACACCCGGAGCAGTGGGCAGCCATTTATGCTGCGGCTCACGGGGAGCAGTTGGGGGTTCAATGCCTTGCTCAAGGGCACCTAAGTCGTGGTATTGAAGGTGGAGAGAGAACTGTACATGCACTCCCCCCACCTCCAATTCCTGCCAACCCGAGACTCGAACTCACAACCTTTCAGTTAGGAGTCCAACTCTCTAACCATTAGGCCACGACTTCCCTTAAAAAATTATGTCATTAATAACTCACCCAAGTTCAAAAAGATCCAGTTACATTGAATGACTCATTCGCGAACCGGATTTCACAAACTTGTTTTGTTTTGAACTCTTTCACAACAGACACTGAAGAGAAGACAATGCTGAATAAAGTCGTAGTTTTTGCTATTTTTGGACCAAAATGTATTTTCGAGGCTTCAAAAAATTCTAACTGACCCTCTGATGTCACATGGACTACTTTGAAGATGTTTTTCTTACCTTTCTGGACATGGACAGTATACCGTGCACATAGTTTCAATGGAGGGACTGAGAGCTCTCAGACTAAATATAAAATATCTTAAACTGTGTTCCCGAAGATAAACGGAGGTCTCACGGGTTTGGAACGACATGAAAAGTTATTATCTCCTTTACGTGAAAGCATCGCCGATGGCCCCAGTCTATTATTGTTTCACTTTCACAGCACGTTAAACTGCAGACTTTGCTTGGACATTCAGCTTGTCAATCTTACAGTCCCAAAACCGGACAGCGTCAGATCGTGTCACATGGTTCGAGAACACTACCTGGTTCATATCTGCTCACAATAAAACTGAAACACCTCTGTACACACAAAATATCCGAAAAATAAACCCGCGATTATGATAGAAAAGCTTGGTATGAGATTTTCTTGAGATCTAGGGCATTTTATAAAAAATAGAAAAAATGTACATTGGAAATGCTAACTTGTGCAGCGATGAAAAAGGCTACAAATAGCATATTTTTACAATAGTAAATGACCAAATTCCACCCGTGATCGCAAAAGGATGTTATTACAAACACTTGATCATGATTCAAAGTGATTTTTAAGTAAAATTTACTAATAATTTAATAAATTGTCTGATGTAGCTTGATGCTGATGTTAGCTCTAATGCTACTAATAGCAGGTGCATTTCTTCTTCATACCCAGCTAACAAAAATGAGTTGTCAGAACGTTTTACTAACGTTTCCCTTAAGTTATGAAAACGTTATTTCGGGATGTTTTGTACACGTTGAGAACGGCAAGTTTTTTTAATGTATTGAGAACATTTTTTGTGGGGTTTATACAAACGTTACATTACTAAATGTTCTTTACATGTTTAAAATTAGCAGTTTTTATGCATTAGGAAATTTTTTTCTAGGTTTATGTGAACGTTATAGAAACATTCCATTCAATCATCTTGAAAACGTTATGAAAATGTTATTAGGGAATGTTCATTAAATGTTTGAAATGTGCTTTTTAATGTATTAGGAAAAATTTTTCTAGGTTTATGTGAATGTTATAGAAACATTCCATTCTATCATCTTGAAAAGGTTATGAAAATGTTATTAGTGAATGTTCCTTAAATGTTTGAATTGTGCATTTTTGTAATGTATTAGGAACGTTTTTTCTAGGTTTATTTGAACGTTATAAAAATATTCCATTCTATCATCTTGAAAACATAATGAAAATGTTATTAGGGAATGTTCCTTAAATGTTTGAAATGTGCATTTTTGTAATGTATTAGGAACGTTTTTTCTATGTTTACGTGAACGTTATAGAAATAACACGTATTGGGAATTTTTTGTTTTGTTTTCTAAATCATACTCAAGACCTTTGGCATTAGTCATGCCATGCTCTACCACCTGAGCCACAGTAATCTAGTAGAATTTTCTTCCTTTAGCTTTAAGATTATTATTTCTTATAAATACAATTATAGATCTATTATAAATACAAGACTGACTTCTCATCTGGCTCCACTGTCTTGAGCGCTGAAAAATATTTTGCAGATGGAATAACTAGAAAAGAAACTTAAGGACAGCCAGAAACACTTCATAAGTCACATAATAACTGATTACAATATGATTACTAATTACAATGCCAGCCCATTTAACCAGTTTACATGCATATCATTTACTCTATGTGTGCAAGTACATGTGTTTTTATTTTAATTCCTGAATTATTTCATTTTAATAGCGAACTAAAAACCATTTGATAAAACATTACTCACAGGAAGGTCTGCTTGGGATGAATTTTGTCCCTGGAAATCTCTCAGGTATTTTCCTTTTAATCAGTACATCATTTAAGAAAAATAAATATATTTTTATATTTTGAGTTATCAAGAGAAATAACAGCAGGTTTTTCGCAATGACAACAGTCTTGTCAAGTTATTAAACTCACCGTCATCAACATCACCTCAGTAACGTGTGGGTTTACAGAATAGTCTTCCAGCAGGCTCATCTTCACTCTCCAAATTTGATGAAAACATGGCATGCTGAACTTTGCGCTTTCCTTCAGCATACGTCTCTGTTATTAAAATATGTACAGTATTACGTTATGAAAAAAAAATGAACCATGCTTTGCCCACAAAATTTTCGATGTTGGTAATTGTTTTAAATATCTTTCATTTTTTTGTTATCCTGACATTATGGAAAATAAGCAGCAGTGTTGAGCCTCTCCTGACTCAAACTTTGCTCATAACCACTCCTCAAACCGGGCTTACTTTGGACCCAGGCCCGAAGAAGCCCTTTTAATGACAGTGGAAACGAGACTGCCGTTGTAGCAGTCGATTCGGTTCCCCTCTGGAATTCCTGTTTCCACAATAATAAACCCAACCAAATAGTTAATCAAACATATCCCCAAACAGTGGCGGCTCCAGACAATTTTGATTGGGTGGGCAATGGGGGGTCCTGGTCATTTCAAGGGGGGTCTCATGAAAACCAACAAAAAATACAGTGGACACGGCTAATAACTGCATATTACTGCTACTAAACAACAAAAACAACACAGCATATCAACTACTTTGTTTTTAATTAATTAATTAATTAAAGTTTGCATTAATCCACAAATGACTTAAAGGTCTTGCTGTGGTAAATACTGTTGCTATTGTAGAAAAAAATATATATATATTTGCGTCACATTTAAAATATAATTATATTTTAATTCATTTCTGAATTGTTTTTATTTTTATATGATAATTCAGAGAATGAGAAAATCTGAATAAGCCTTACCAGTGTTGTGCTAATTATTTTAAGGCACTCTATGTGTTAAAAAATAAATAAGTACTGTAATATAATAATAGTTTAGTCAAATAACATAAAAAAGACCAGACCCTTCGATGTGAAACTTTTCTCCCTCAAACAGCACGCTAGTGTTACTTCTACACTACAGGCTACACACAGCAATATAAACAACATATCAGCATGTTCTCACATCACATCATTCTTGTAAAATAATAATAAGTAAATAAACATCAAATTAACTTCGGACAATTCAATCAAATAAAACCAGTTGAAAAACTGGTGTAATGTCATTCGCCCTTCATTCAAGCCTTCGGTTTACCCGCGCTCATAACACTAGCACAGAATCGGTTCAGAATCAATCACCAAAAGAATCAGTTCAGTTCAGACGAGCTGTGAGTCAGTCTGCTTCACACTGAATCACACATACGCAGTATCATCAGCTCCTCGGTTTTCGAATCGGACGCATCCGACAGAAACGGTTCTTGTCCAGTTTACGAATAAATGTCGAAATAATAATTATTTATTATTATTCTGCGTAGTTTGAAGATATTTTTGTATTTTTATAATCAGGAAGAGGGTGGGGGGTCAAATGGGGGGTCAAGGTGTTTTTTGGCAGGGTCTTGAGACCCCCCAGGACCCCCCCTGGCGCCGCCAGTGTCCCCAAAGTAGCCTAAATTCCGTCGATTTGGCAACACTGTCACATGCAAATACACCAAACACACCTGGATGTAAGGAAAGCAAAAAGGGACAAATTTCTTGCTACATTGCAGCATAGTAAAATGATTCTCACACTCCCGTTTATGTTCTATTGTTTTTTTATTCATCTTGCAATTGTTCCTTTATTTTTGTCTTATGTCCGAGTTTTTGCAGTTTAATTTTTCCATTGCAATTTAGTGTAATCTGTCCGTGCTGACATCCAAACTCAGGGAATTATATTACTGTTTCCATATAGAGCAACAGTACATTTGAACTAATATTCTATTTGATTAATCTGTTTACCGTCTTACTGATACAGTGGAATATAGTCAAACCGATATGAGGAAATTCTAAATTACAAAATTCAAGGTGTTTATCCATTTGTCTTAAAAAAAGAGCATAAATATTTCATTTGCAGATGTTCCTCCAGTTTCCAAGTTGATGGTAAGGAAAGTATTTTAAGTGATAACTTCTCTACCCTGACACGTTTTCTCATAGTAAAGTGTGATACACCAAAACAAAAAGTCAGTGCTTGTCAAGACACTATACTTAACTGACTTAAAGGAACTAGCACATTGACAGTGACCTGTTTTCTAATTTCAGTTTAAATGGGTATATTCCTTCAATTGGAACCTCATTGCAGGTTATTTGTTTAGATTTTAACAATACAGCTATTTCAATAGATGGCAAACTTGACCACATCTCCTCAAAAACAATGTTAAGTTCAGAAGAAGTGGTTGATGGACAACAAGAGGCCAGCCAATTTTCATTTTAGAATTAGAAAAAAAGCAAGCTTGCCATTTCAGGTAGATTCTACTGGCCTGGAATGGGGGTGGACGTTGATAAATGGTTAAAAAGGCTACTAAGTATTTTCCTTTTCAACATTGCTGTGAGACATAAACTGATTATGTTAACAGCGAGGATGAATTTAGTGGGAAAAGTCACCACAAGGACCAACAATGTAAATGAGTACATTTATTGACCATTACACAAAATAGCCTATGCTATTCTGACTAAATATGAAGCAGTTGTGTACTGCATTACTTTATTTCATAGGTTTGGGGCAACAAAGATAATTCTTTCTGACCAAGGCACAGAGTCTGTTAACCAGGTTTATAGTTTATTGAATAAAGGGGGAAAAATCACTATGCATTAAAATTTGTGTGCATAAAATTCATGTGTGCATAGGGTTCTGATTTATACACAACATTTATGGTTCATTGTATACTCATTCTAATGTATGTTTTTTTACACACACCACACACAGTTTTTTAAGCTTTAAGTGCATACATAAATACAACAACAGAAAGGCATATAATAAAAAAAGTAAAAATAAACGAGCATAAATGAATAAGTATACGACAGTTTAAAGCAGAATTGCCAAAGCCTCAAGCATAATTGTAATCGGTAATAAATCTGATTGAATAAAAAGGAAATACATTTAAAGTTGAAAAACCTTTCGTCTTAAAACTATTTTAAAGTTTAGGATTTAGGACGGTATTTTGAACCATTTGACTTGCCGAACATCCAGTCGTGCTTCTTGCACACGCTAGTCAAAGAGTCTTTGCGCTAGTTCTGATCGTATGTATAGTAACTTGGCAACTACGCAAGAATTATAGTATGTTTGCGTAAAGATGAACAGACATTCCAAAGGGAACATAATCGACTGCTACACCGCCATGCTGGCATGCACTTGCTGTTGGCCCAACAGTGGAAACGCGGCTAATGTTTACTAATACATATTTTGCGTTAAAACTTAATGTTATGAAGCGTGTAAGATTCAGTAATTTATCAAATATAAAAGCGGCAAAGCTTGTCTGCACACAAATAGGAGTTCAATTTAACAAAGGCCTTCAAAGTAAATTCCACACAACAACAAATAACGTCAGCCTATAAGTTAATTGTCTCCCGCATAAATAACTGCAAGCTTCTAAACTATTTAGCTACCTGGTCACACAAATTTTGCATATTAAAGAAAAAAACACAACCTAATGTCTAATCAACTCACCTGTTAGAATGGCTGTGATCTGGCCTAAGAAGTAGACATATATAAAGGTGAGCTGCAGATTTTGAATTCCATTGGTTTGAAAACGGTGCTGCATGGAGCATACACACTGTGTTGACGTCAGAACCTGAAAGAAGCTTGTTTCAGGGTTGCCAGGTTTTCACAACAACACCAGTCCACTCATGTTTCTAGGGATCCCCCATAAAAATCGCATTCCGGTGAGGTAAAATACACATTTTTGGTGAGGGTTTTTAGAGCATTTTACAGTTAAATATAATGTTATTGGTGTCGCTTAAACTCGCGGACATGAAAAACAACCCGCGGAGCAGTGTTAAAGTAGCTAAATTCTTGGCAACACTGGTTTGGTAGTGAGATCTATTCTCTTGCGGTACTTTGGCTGCAGTGGCCTAATTGTTACTGGTTAGGTAGCCGACCGGTGTTCCAATCCTGACTCTATATGCTGTTCCTGTTCCACTCTCTCCACCCAACACTTTTATGTCCTGTCCACTTCAGCGCAAAAAAAATAAAAAAAAATAAAATAAAGCCTGTGGTGTACAAAACCTGAAGATCTATTCACAATGTAGACCTTCTTCAGGAAACATTTGTAATAAAATATGTGAAAAATGCAGTGGTAAATGACATAACCTTTGCAGTATAGCCTATGCCTATATATATTTAAAATAAGATTATATATGGCTAATAAGGCTATATGTTTTAAATAAGGCTATATGTTTTGTCATATTCTGTTCTAAAAAATACATTTTGTTCATCAAAGACATGATGATTTATTGCAAAGGTATATTATAATATAAACCAATTGTAACCAAACGTCAGTCAAGTAAAAAAAAAAAAACATCATAAAGACGTTAAAAGAACGTTGTTATGGGAACGCTCTCCCTCAACATTATGAGAACATCAGTCAAGTAAAAAAAAAACATCATAAAGACGTTACAAGAACTTTGCTATGAGAACGTTTTCGCTCAACATTATGAGAACGTCAGTCAAGTAAAAAAAAAAAACATCATAAAGACGTTACAAGAACGTTGTTATGAGAATGTTTGCCCTCAACATTATGAGAACATCAATCAAGTAAAAATAAAACATCATAAAGACATTACAAGAACGTTGTTATGAGAACGTTTTTGCTCAACATTATGAGAACATCAGACAAGTAAAAAAAAAAACATCATAAAGACGTTACAAGAACGTTGTTATGGGAATGTTTGCCCTCAACATTATGATGTTATTTTTACTTGATTGATGATCTCATAAAGACGTTACAAGAACATTGTTATGAGAACGTTTTTGCTCAACATTATGAGAACATCAGTCAAGTTAAAAAAAAAAAAAAAAACATAAAGATGTTACAAGAACGTTGTTATGGGAACGTTTCCCTCAACATTATGAGAACATCAGTCAAGTACAAAAAAACACCATAAAGACGTTACAAGAACGCTGTTATGAGAACGTGTTCCCTCAACGTTGCGACAATGTATTTTAACTATGAAAACATTATAAGACTGTCCAGAAACATTATGTCAGGAACGTTTTTTTTCTAACATTTACATAACTTTTACATAATGTTAGTTAAAGTTATGGGAACGTTCCCTGTTAGCTGGGTAATGCCTTTCTGTCACAATAATTCATGTAAGGTCGTAAGAAAATGTTTTGTTGTATTTTTATAATAAGAGTTTTGATAAATAAGGAGTAAATGCATTCTGAGACTGAAGTGAGCACGCTGCTTTGTTGCTTTGTAAACATTGAAATTCCACAAAAAAAGGCTGATAAAGGTGGAATAAAAACAAAAGAATAATGATAAAAGAATAATGCAGATTATGTGTCATACTTGGCGGAGGTGTGAAATACTCGTTTGGTGAGAACAATTGAAACATGAAAACGGGGAGTTTTCAAAGCCAACACACATACAGAGAGCAGTGTTTACATGAGAGATCTTGATGACAAGTGCCATAAATCAATCTGATTAGCCTTCTCTAAAAACACACATGACATGGCCTTAGAAAATATTTCATAAAATTCACAGTTTTACCGAATAGATTATGAAATTTCTAATGAAGTTTTGAAAGACTCGTGGCTTTAGCTACACTGTATCTCTAAACTCATATCTTACATCAACAATTTTTTAATACATTTAAAAAATATGTTTTTAATATTTTTATTTTTGTTTTTATGTTTGAGCTTATATATCTCTATTATGATAACAATCTGAGTGATTCTGATTCCTGAACAGTAAACTTTAAAGTGTCTTTAAAGTGTTTTTGAATATGCATCTAGTCAGAAAGAATCATGAGCAGAAACCTTTTTATTTTGGGTATGCCATTTCTGTCTCCACGCCAAAAAAGGGGGGTGACTGGTAATTAATGACATAATTTTGATTTTTGGGTGAACTATCCCTTTAAGAGGGGGGCAGTTAAGAGGTTAATCAATTTCGAAAGGCTGTATATGTAATTGACTCAGATCAAACTGAAGGTTTATTGGCTGCAGCTCACTGTATTTCACTCTCATATAAATTAGGTATTAATAACTTAATGTGTTTATATTGTAATCAGGGCTGTTTCTGATCAAAAGAGTTTCTTCTGCAAGGTCTTACTTCCATTATCACTGAACAGAATTCATCAGTGATGCCTTCAGAGATACACTATGTCTTGTGTTGTCTACACTTTAGTCACTTTAAATAGATAGCAAACCTTGCCTTTGAAAAACTGCAAAATATTAGCAAATTTTTTTACATTTAATGCATGACACATAAACAGCATCTAACCTTACATTTCTTAAATTATATCCTACTGTTTTTCTCCTCCTTTTGTGACGACTGGGTGAAGGAGGAGCTGGAAACAAGTGCGATTTAATGAGAATAAGAAAAACAAACAAGAGTACAAAAACAATGCTGGGAAGACGACAATCCAAGATGGTGGGGAGACGGTGAGTAATCCAGATGATGATGGTGAGAAGGCAGCAGGAGAGGATGGCACAGGAACTGCGGGGAATAGAGCCGAAAGTAAGTCTTGATGCTTTGTGAAAGTGCGGAGAGTGGATGAGGTTCCGAGGAAAGACACGGACATCCAAAACAAACAACACAGAAGCAAAAGACAAAGGTTCAGACATTAAACAACGTTCTCACAAACAAAAGATGTGAGTCAAGCCAATATATAGGGAGTGTGTAATGAGTGACAGCTGCTGCTGATGACAATTAACGGAGACGCCAACAAACTAATCAGTGCAGAAGCGAAACACACAGACTTCACCACAAAGTGCAAAACCCAGAGATCACGGTTTACCAACCGTGACAGTAGCCCCCGCTCTAAGAACTCCTCTTGGAGTTCCCAGAAGGGCCTACCTGCTGATCAATAAGGGAGTGATCCAATATGTCCCTAGCAGGTACCCAACTCCTCTCCTCCGGACCGTAACCTTCCCAGTCCTGGAATCCTCGTCCCCTCCATCTCGAGTCCAGAATACGATTAACCGAATAAGTCTGTTCCCCATCTACGAGACGCGGCGGCGGTGGAACCGGAGTAGGCGGATTAATACGTGCATAAAACCAGGGTTTAATTTTGGACACATGAAAGATAAATTTGGGAGCTAATTTATTAGATACGGAACGGAGAGGAATGTTACTGGTAGAAAGCCACACTTTTTGACCCACGACGTAAGCAGGTGGCTTTGACTGGTGGTGATCGGCCTTGGCCTTAGTGCGCTCCCTCATCCGGAGCAGAGTCTCGCAGGCTCTGGTCCAGGTGCGGTGGCACCTCTGGACAAACGCGTGAATGGAGGGGACCGCAACTTCAGTTGGCTCACTCAGATTGTCCAGTACTTAACCCAAATACAAGCTTACTGACGCTCCTAGCAATTTACAAAACTCTTTCCAAAATTTGGATATAAATTGAGATCCCCTTTCAGAAACCATGTCTACCGGGAGGCCATGAAGCCAAAAGACGTGATCTAGGACAGTGAGTGCTGTCTCCTTTGGCTGTAGGTAATTTGGGCAAGGGAATGAAATGTGCCGACTTTGAGAACCGGTCCACTTCGGTCAAAACGACCATCATGCCATTAGAGGGCGGTAACAAAATCTAGTGCGATGTGGGACCAGGGTCTCGAAGGGACAGACAGCGATTGAAGGAGCCCATCAGGAGGTCGGTTAGCTGACTTACCACTAGCGCAAACTGAGCAAGCCAAAACAAGATCGCGGACGTCACGAGCCATACGTGGTCACCAGAATCATTGTTTAACCAACCCATTAGTTCGACTTATCAATGGGTGACAAGCCACGTTGGAACAATGACCCCACTGGACGACTTCGGACCTTAACTCCTCCGGCACAAATAAATGGTTCGGTGGACAACCAGGCGGAGGCGTTACCCCTTTTAAGGCCGTCTTGAGCTTCGACTCGACCTCCCATACAAGTGCTGAGACCACTAATTTCTCAGGTAAAATACACTCTGGAGTCACTGGGCGGGCAGAGGGGATCAAAAAGACGTGATAAAGAATCGGGTTTGACATTTTTGGAACCCACACGGTATGATAAAGTAAAATCAAAGCGACCGAAAAAAAGTGCCCACCGAGCCTGCCTGGAATTGAGTCTTTTGGCAGTTCTAATGCACTCTAAATTCTTATGATCGGTCCAAACAATGAAAGGTACCCCTGAGCCTTCCAGTGACACCACTCCTCAGCAGGAGATGGTCGATGGGAAAAAATGCGCAAGGATGTACCTTATCATCCGAAACAGCATGTTGGGACAGCACTGCTCCTACCCCCACCTCTGACACGTCGACCTCCACCACGAACTGCCATGTGGGATCAGGGGCCACTAGGATGGGAGCTGAAACGAAGCGGCTTTTGGGGTTAGTGAACAAAGTCCCAGCTGCGTCCTACCACCTGAACGGAGTACTGGGAGAGGTCAAAGCTGTCAGAGGTGAGGCTAGTTGGCTGAAATTGCGAATGAAATGCCGATAGAAATTAGTGAACCCCAGAAACCGCTGTAGGGCCTTACGGGAATCTGGAGATGGCCAAACTTTCACAGCCATAACCTTGTCAGGTTCCATACGTATTCCCTCGGAAGAGATGATATACACTAGGAAGGGGACAGAATGTGCATGGAATATGTAAAGCCCATTTTCATGTAACCTCTGGAGCACTCGTCTGATGTGTTGAACGTGTTCCTGGAGAGATGAAGAAAAAATCAGTATGTCATCCAGGTAAACATATATAAACTGATCCACCATATCTCTCAACATGTCATTCATGAGTGCTTGGAAAGCACTCTGGCGAGTTGGACAGCCCGAACGGCATCACCAAGTATTCAAAATGCCCTCTAGGGGTATTAAAGGCAGTTTTCCATTCATCCCCCTTCCTGATGCGCACCAAATGATAATCATTACGTGAATCAAATTTTGTGAATACGGATGCTCCCTGTAACCTCTCGAAAGCTGAAGACATGAGTGGTAATGGATAAGTGTTCTTTATAGTGATGTTGTTCAGCTCTTGGTAATCAATACAAGGTCGCAGAAAATCATCCTTCTTACCCACAAAAAAGAATCCCACCCCCGCCGGAGGAAGGAGGAAGGACGAAGGACGAAGGACGGATGAACCCAGATGGTAAGGAATCAGAAATGTATTTCTCCATGGCCTCCCTCTCAGGAATAGAAAGGGAGTGTAACTTGCCTTTAGGCGGAGACTTACCTGGCACTAAATCTATGGCACAGTCGTAGGGACGATGCAGAGGAAGAGAAGCAGCACGGGACTTACTGAACACCTCTTTCAGGTCCAGATACTCGGCGGGCACATTTGGCAATACCATGTTCTCCTTCTGAAAGACAGAAACAGGGACAACAGGACAAGCAGAAACCAGACAAGACTCATGACTACTTTCACTCCACAATGTGACTGTGTTGGAACCCCACTCCACTCGTGGATTATGTTTAATTAACCAGGGGTGACCTAACACAATGGGAGCTACAGGAGAGTCCATGAGGAAAAAGGATATGGTTTCACAATGATTGCCAGAGGTGAGCAGTGTGGTGGGTTCAGTGTAGTGTGTGACGTGAGGCAGTTCCTGGCCGTTGAGTGCGGTGACATGGATGGGAAGAGACACAGGTAGGACAGGAATGTTCAGGTGATGTGCAAGGAGTGAGTCGATGAAATTACCTTCTGCTCCAGAGTCCAGAAAGGCGTGACAGTCGTGAGAGTGATTCGCCCACCGCAGTTTCACCAGAAGGAGAGTCGATGATGTAGTTGAGGACTTCCCAGTGGAGATCCCAATAGTAGCCTCAAGATTACTACCGGGCTGGCTCTTTTACCGGGCAAGAGAAAATGGTATGTCCTGAGCCTCCACAGGGTGCGGGTGCAGAACTGAATGGAGTAATCCGTGACCGAAGCTGTTCCCTGATGAAGGTCTGAGAGCTGGTGAGCGGCCTTCCTGCCGGCCACTGCTTGATCGAATACCCTCCTCTTTTCCTCCGAGAGGGTGTGGAACGAGGCACAACACGGATGTTGATTCTCCCACACCGCCGTCCCCCATAGGGCGGCCTTGCCCGACAGTAGAGTGAGCGTGAATGCCACCTTTGATTCCTCAGTGGCGAAGGTGCAAGGCTGCAAGGCGAAGTTTATAGAACATTTATTTAGAAAAGTTCTGCAGAAAGCTGGCTCACCGGAGTAGTTTTCTGGCACCGGAAGTCGCGGCTCTGCCTGGAAGTGATCCTGGGGGGTCTCCTGGGGACGGTCGGTGCAAGCGGGCGATGGACGCAGTGGGAGAAGTGAGCTGATGGATCTGCTGGGTGAGCTTGGACACCTGTGCCACCAGCGCTTGGATAGCGCGCCCGGTGTTCGAGATGCTCTCCTGCTGCTGATCCATGCGTTTATCGCTGTGGTGCATAATGTCTGTGAGAGTGTTGGTGCTCGCTGCTTCCATGGTGGTGAGAACGTTCTGTGACGACTGGGTGAAGGAGGAGCTGGAAACAAGTGTGAGTAAACAATATAATGAGAATTAGACAAACAAACAAGAGTACAAAAACAATGCTAGGAAGACGACAATCCAAGATGGTGGGGAGACGGTGAGTAATCCAGATGATGATGGTGAGAAGGCAGCAGGAGAGGATGGCACAGGAACTGCGGGGAATACAGCCGAAGGTAAGTCTTGATGCTTTGTGAAAGTGCGGAGACGCGAAACACACAGACTTCACCACAAAGTGCAAAACCCACACCTTTTCCTTAACTGTATATGTGAGCTAAATCTGCCTGAGTCTTACTTTCAGTTTTTAGTAGTGTATTTTGAATAATAAGAATAATAATAATAATGTTCTGATCATTCCTCTTCTGCAGCTTCAGCTGATTCCACACTGATTCCAGTCAGCAGCTCAAACTCTGAGAAGAAATCAAGTCAAACTACAGCAGCTTCTACAAAACAAGGTACATGATCACTGACACACATCAGCAGTCGATGAACAATGAAGTCAAACAGAGCTAAGATGTATTTGATGAAATATGATGCATCAGAACTGAAATCCTCCTCCTTATACAGAGACACAGACTCCTCAAACCCCCGAGACAACAGCTACACAGAGAGGTATTTCTATATGTCTTACTCATCTCAGTGGTTTAATGTGACTCTTACAGTAGAATTGGTTTTCACATAAATGATTTACTGTAGACTTTAAGAGAAGCTTATCACTGCTCTTGTTTAATCAGTAGACCTCAAGCACTTGTTTTTCTCTTTTACAAAAAGCAAATCAATGTGAAAGCTAGGTCACTTTCTTCACAAAGATGAATGGGTCTTTGGTTCTTTTAATTTCAGGGCATAACTATCAAAATCATAGTGAACTCGTATTAATAATCTTTCTATGTTACACAGCACCTCAACTGAGATTTTTGTGTTCATGCATTAAAATATAGTTTTTGAGTATGGCGAATCTGAACTAAAAACCATTTCTCTATAAAATCATTATGTGTGTTTGTGAGTGATTTCAGTGGTTTTATTCACATCCTGTTGTTCTTCTAGAATCAGTCTCTAAATATACAACAAATTATCTGTGGAGATGATAGAACAGCTGATCATGACTTTGACTTCATGTCATGTCTCTTGTACATCAACACCAATCCACCAATCCAGAATTATTTCATCATGTCAATGAGATATCAAGTCTCCAAACAACCAAAACAATCATGTTACTTATGATTTTATGTATCTGTCGTACTAGTTGTTTTTATATATTTGATTTCAAAGACAGTGATAAACAGTAGATGTTCTGATGTTGTTTTTATCTGAATCTGAATGTGTCTCTCTATATAGTCTCTCCATCAGTGATCGTGATTGTTGTTGCTGTTGTGTTGGCTGTTCTGGTTACTGCTGTTATTCTTTGGGTGGTTCGCAAAAAAAGAGCTGGTGAGTATTTAGAGTTTACAGGCATTACACTAAAACCTTGACTGACTTCACGTATTTAGAGATCCTCATCAGTGTCAGTTTCATCACAGAAATCTGCTGACTTTTACAATTTATCGTTTGCATTATTTTTGTTGGCGAGCTATCATAAATATTCCTATTATTTTTCAGATAACAGAAAAGGGACTAATGACTTTGTGGTAAGTATCATAATAACAGTGACTCATGATTGATACATTAGCTAGCTTTTACGTCTATAATCACTGCTCCAGAGCAGAAGGTCTCAGTTATTTCTGTACTTTTATTAGTCAGGTTAGATAAATGCATCAGCTGAATGAAAAGTTAGTATATTTACGGTTTCTTTTTAAATGTCACATAACAATAAATAAAATGGATCCAACTGATGCAATCATAACTTCACTGTTTCCATTAATGTTTAGGAGCGGAAAGATGATGCAACTTATACTGAGATTGACACAAACTGGAAAATCGGAGCCAAAAATAACAAGGTGAGTAAAACTTCCCTGTTCTTCTGTTGATGTTCACTATCGCCATCCACCTTCTCTTAACAGTTTGACACAAGTTTTATTCTTAGGCTCTAACATCATGCTGTAATATTTGTGTGTTAACACTTGCATCTTGTTTGACAATATTTGTGATGTTCATGCAGGTTCATGACTATGAAGTGGTTTATTCTTTTATCACACGAGCAACAGTTGAACCTCAGGATGACTGCTTTTGTGAACAAGAACCATCAGAAATAAGTTAAACAGTCATTAATTATACAAAGACCTCCTAATATCAATCACAGAGAAATATGAACCTTATATTATTGACTCCTAAAGGTTTCATTCAGTCCCATTGTAAATACTGTCTCACATTTTAACACACATTCCCAAGTGGTGATCTGATTGAAATGTTTTGGTCAATTTGGGATGTTTATTTCAAATTAACTGTCTGCTTGCTGAATTAATGCTAGTGCATTTATTAATAATTCTGGATTGTGCATCAACCTCTGTGCTTGTACAAATAAAATAAAATACATTTTCTCTCTTAGATCATTCTCATTTAATCATTTGTTTTCTTGAGTGATTACTGCAGACTGGTTATCTAAATACAGAAAGAGTTATTTAATGATTTACATTTTTATCAATAAGACGTGAATGATAATGTAGTGTTGAACCACTTGAGCAGCTGCTTTCAGTAACACTTGTAATATCAGATTTTATTTGTCAGTAATAAATGTAAGACATGAAGCAGTCTGTCAAATGTACATTAACAGTGAATTATTCTTGTACAGATTTGTTAGACATCATATAAAAACCTCTTGATTGTATGTGTTCAAAGCAAAACTATTTCTGTTAGTGCGCAGATTGTGTCTGTGAGGGACTTAAATCTCAATAGTTTTTAATTGTAAATATGTTGCAATATATGAAGAAACAGAAAAAAAATAATGTCTAGGGAGTCATTTTATGATTTAATCATTAATCTCTTTGTTTGCTGCTCTAATGCCCACAAGTTCAGATGATATTCAGTTAAACCAACAGTCTGTGGTAAATTCTTATGTCTATGCAAGTGCATCTAGTAAACAGGAACTATAAATGCGGAAACCAGTGTGGATAAACTATATCTTAAAAGAAATTTGGAAGTAGGTTGAAAAAGCCAGAATGGGAAGTTTTAAGTAGTTGTACAGCTTGAAGTGTGAAGTTTATTTTATTAATGGCAGTACACATGAAATTCATGTATTTATTTTTCACTTAAACTGATGTAGACAGAAAAAAAGTAGACTGGATTTTTTAATCATGTCACCCCCTCTAGTGGACATTAAGTATTAAGCCCTTCATTGTTCAGATAATAAAGTCACTAGGAATATTTGGAAAGGTAAGTTTGTCCAGTTATTATTAATAATAATTATTAATAAATAATTTAAAGGGGTCACTTGCAAGTTAGGCAGTCTTTTTCTGCCTGAAAGAATGAAAAGACCATGCTGAAGGTGGAGCAGTTCGACCAATCAGATGAAAGGATTGTTTCAACACCGCCCACAAGTGCGAATGAAATATTGAAGCCATAAACCGATTTGTAAACCCCAAACAAAAATGAGAAATTAAGCCAAAATGAAATGTTTACATTTGTTAAACTAAATGGAAAAACAAATAAATTATCCATTTTCCCTTTCTTGGTAATTCATGAGTAGGCATATGGTTTACAAACTGAGGAGATGAATTGCAAAACCGTCTGTACGGATTGTATTTTGTTTTTCCTCCCAGGCTCTGTAAAATTCACATCAGTTCCGATCTCAGTTTATTAAAAAAAAAAAAAAAACTCTTCAAAATAAAATTATCTGAATACATCCACATATAGCAATTGTCACAGTATATAAAAAGCAAAAAACACTTAAAGAAAAAAAAAAACAGGAAATGTCATCAGAATGTGTGAGAATTCACAGCCATCAGTCTAAACTGGCTTCAGAGATGACTGCACTGTTCACTGTGGGTTGAACAAGTGTGGGAAAACTAACGAGTTCTCACACTCTGGAGTCGTGTGTTGTATGGAATTACATTTGGTTAAATAATAATGAACGAAACTTTATAAAACTGAACTTAACTTTTTCAGAAACTATCAAAAATATGCCATAACAAAAGAAGAAAAACACAATGAAAATGAAATAATAATTAACTCAGATGCTCATCAAATATGCTTCATTGCTTGTTAATAATTTTTTACATTTTGTTTTCGCTAATCGTGGATTCTGAATTCATTGCTACATATTTTGCTTATGCGTCGCAGATTTTCGTTTGGTGTTTTGACACAAACTTTTTGTAAGGGCGGGCTTAACAGTGATCTACACTGATGTGATCTACACAGCTTTTGATGGACAGGTGCTCTCTGACCAGGAAGTACAGACGTCACTCAGTGGCGCGCAGTGGAGAGTGCAAACCAGTGAAGTGAACAAACAGTGCAGATAAAAAGATTTTTAGTGCAAAAAAAACTTAAGTCTGATTAAAGTGACAAAGGGCTCAAGAGCAGTTATTTTATTTAACTGACTGATGAGGTAGTAGAATGACTTAATTTCCATGCTGAATGAGGTAGTGAGCAGACCAGTGCTGCACAAAGTGACTGGCGCATGTCATCATATGTTAGTGGGAGGGGCATGTGGGATCTGGGGGGGGTCATAGTTCAGTGGTGCCTGGAGCAGAAGAGGGACGGTGGGGCAAGTTCGGGAGTGAGTTCAGCTTCCTGACAGCATGATGGATGAAGCTGTCCTTCAGTCTGCTGGTCCTGGCCTGGAGACTCTGCAGTCTCCTCCCTGGTGGCAACAGACTAAAGAAGCTGTGTGATGGGTGGGTGGGATCACCTGCGAGGCAGAGGGCTTTATAGGTGAGACGGGTTCCACAAATGTCTTGGAGGGAGGGGAGAGAGACACCAATGATCTTCTCAGCTGCTCTCACTATGCGTTGCAGAGTCTTTCGGCAGGAAGCGTTGCGGGCGCCATACCACACAGTGATGCAGGTCGTCAGGATGCTCTCGATGGTGCCTCTGTAGAAGATGTTCATGATGGGGGGGGGGGGGGGGGGGGGGGGCTCTGGCTTTCCTCAGTTTGCAGAGGAAGTAGAGACGCTGCTGTGATTTCTTGGCCAGTGCTGTGGTGTTGTCGGTCCAGGAGAGGTCCTCTCTGATGTGCACACCCAGGAACTTAGTGCTGCTCACTCTCTCATCAGTCGCACCATTGATGGTCAGAGGAACATGCTGAGTGTGCACTCTCCTGAAGTCAACAACAATCTCCTTCATCTTCTCCACATTTAGAGCGAGATTGTTGTCACTGCAAGTGCAACAGGACAGTAGTCATTGAAGCAGGATGGAGATGGCTTCTTCGGGACTGGAATAATGGTGGTAGTTTTGAAACATGTGGGAACAACAACCATGACTAAGTGAGATGTCGAAAATGTCTGTGAAGGCATCAGGCCTCTGAGTGCCAAGCAACAAAGTGGGTGTACCAAGGGTATATGCAGAAACTGAACCTTTAGAAGTCGTAATATGCAAATGGAATAAAGTAATCATATGGTGTATACTTGCGTATAAAATAAAACACCTGATGCTGTCAGGAGCTGACCAATTTTGTGAAGTTCAGCTCGAAATTAGTAACCGTACAATGAAGTTAGAATTGTAAAGCCTGTGTTATTATACTTTCCCGCATGAGCAATCGGGACATGTACACGGCCAGTGTGGACGCGGACTCCCTCCTCCAATCCCCACTCCACCAACTGACCCTGTAATCAGATCTAACTTGGTTCTTTCTTTACAGTCTCTTCATTTGAAGCAGTCTCTATTACATTTCGTTTACAACTCATGTAATTGTGAATTGTAATTATGTATGCTTATAATGGTTCTGTTCTGTACCCCAGGGGGTTTTGTCTTGCTGCTCTCCCTGCTCTGTCCAAGCATGGCTGCATGGACAAGCGTGTGGAGTGTTGCCCAGAACATAACCATACCACCAACACTAACTGTATGCAATATAATTGTCATAAATATACTTGACAGAAGTGGTCCTGATTGAATAGTATTTGTATCAATAATATGTGCCCCGTGTGTGGGTTAAAGGCCCCTCTTTACCACCTCACACATTTATAAGATTTAAACAAAATAAACAACATGAATGATTTATTTTCACAAAATCTGTTGCTTGATTAATGTCCAATACAAGTTTTATTATTATTATTATTATTTTTTTTTTCTACAATTATACATTGTAGGTGTTCATTTTTTCTTAAGGTGGGCTAAAGAGCCCCGTTGTACCCTGTATTTTATAGAATCTACTTTTCTTCATCAGTGTAGTGTGAGTGAAATGCAGCTCAATGGTCAGTTGGTGATCAGAGGAAGTTAACACCCACAGGATGAGATGATGGTGTTAAAAAGAAGAGCTTTAATTATAGAGTGAAGAGAAAGACTGACAGAAACAGAAAATGGCTGATAAGTGTCACATGTATCTGCTGGGACGGATCATTCTCTGTGCACTTCTCACAGGTAAAGACATCTGTTTATGATCTATAAGATAAAATATGTGTGTGATGTGGATAACCATCTGTCCAAACAATTTAGTTTAATTACTTTGACATAGTGTCTGGAGTTTGAATATGCACAGTTTTATTTTTATGAAATTCATTAAGTCATTAAGTTGTTATCTCAGGGTCATGTGGAGTAAATACTGTTTTATTATTTAATGCACGTTACGAATTGTGCATATACTGCTGTCAAACTCGGAAGTCTCTTAAAAGGCTCTATTTATGTTAAAATTATTATAAAGTGAACTCTGCTGTATTCCAGAAATCAGGTTATGTGACATGTCTGGGTTAGATTATGAATACATAAACAAATAATTCAATGTTTGGATCCTAAAACTGAAATAACTATCAGAGTATGTAGCCATAGCAACCCATTCTCTGAACATTACTGGCTCTGGAGCAGGTTTTGTTCTGGGATGAGTTTACTTTAGATGTGTTCAGCACATGTGTCTCCTGTTCATATTTGGGCCCATAATATATCTTTATATTTATATTTTATATACAACATATTATAATTATAAAGTGCAATAACATAAAGCAATGCTTATTTGATTTCACTCCAATTTATTTTATTCTCATCTCACACAGTATGGATCTGCATTGAAAAGGATTTTTGCAACTGGATATTTTCTGTAATTTCTATAATAATAGTAATAATAATAAAAAGCATCATACATCTCACCTTATAACAAATGTGTAAGGTAAAAGCAAAATAAAGCAAAAAAAAAAAAAAAAGTTTAAGCCCATATTAACATTATGGGACAGTTTTACTAAGCAGGACAAATTAGCACGAGAGCACAATTCCAAAACTGCACCGAAAGGTGTAAAAATGTCTGCGGGTGATTTACTAACAATCGTGCAAATTAACGAACGCCAAAGTAATATCTCTGTAAATCTTATAATATGACAATACTATTTGAATTTGAATTGTGCAAATTTTAATTATTGACAAGTTTAATTTAACAAAACTGAATTTTATGTGACATTAAACATGGTTTTAATTTTTTTTTTTTACTTGAATATTTAACATTTGAAATTTAACAGATTTATTTTCTTATTTTCAAACAGCAGACTTTTTGTTCTGAATTGTTAGACTGAAAATATCCAGTTTTTTTAAAATACAGCTTCAAGTTTTGAATATGAAAAATAAATTCATAAAATCAAATTCAATATTCAAAATTCAATACGCAAAAAATTCAGTTCGTAGAGAAAGTAGGTCAGAGGTTATCCACAGGGAAGAGTAGATGATCTCTGAAAAGTCGAATAAAGCATTAAGGGTGACAGAAGCGGACATGTTCAGTTAACTTAGGATAGTTTTGTCGTGGCCACAAAACATAACATAACACAAAACACATAATAACCAGTGGTGCCAAAAGTATTGGCATTCATTACTCAAGTAGAAGTATAGATACTAGGATTTAAAAAGACTTTTGTAGAAGTTGAAGTATCAACTCAAGCTTTTTACTCAAGTAAAAGTGTAAAAGTACTGGTTTAAAAAACTACTTAAAGTATAAAAGTAAAAGTAATGTAAGGGAAAAAAAAAATGCCGTTAAGAACAAAAGCTTATCCGCGCCACAGGGGCCTTGTATGGTTGTCTATTTACAATAGAGCTGTAGTCAAGTCCAGCTTTGTCGAGTCCAAGTCAAGTCCAAGTCCAGGACTAGTCGAGACTGAGTCAAGACCGAGTCCAAAGAGGTTCGAGTCCAAGTCAAGTCCAAGTCCAAAAGTTTCGAGTCCAAGTCAAGACCGAGTCCAAATGAGAGAAAAAAGGGTCCTCTTCAAGACCACATACTTAACTACTGATAATGTTTGTGATGCGAGAGACAACATATCTCCTATTCTAAGAAAATAATTTTACATTATTATTTGTAATGATCAAAAAACATGTGCAAAGTAACAACTCTGTAGGACAGGGATCTCCAAACTAGATCCTGGATGGCCAATGTCCTGAAAAGTTTAGCTACAACTGGCCTTAAAACACCTGGAAGATTAGTGTGTCTAGTAAGAGCTTGATTAGGTTCAAGTGTGTATAATTAGAGTTAAAGCTAACTGGGGCGTTACACAAGATCCCGGGCCCTATGCATAGGCAGTCCTGATGGGCCCCCATGCCCCCCACCCATGAAAATATCCAGGTAAAATAAAATATATTTCAGATTCATACTTTTCAAGGGCCCTTTTAATGAATACTGTTTTTACCCCCAGTCCGACCCTGGGAGCTAAACTTTAAAGGACACTGGCCCTCTAGAACAAAGTTTGGAACTGTAAGGTCAAATAATTTGTATGTACTTTATTTTCATTTTATTCACTTAATGCTGCTTTTGCTGAAATTATGTCTGTGGTCAAAGATTTATATGACTGATGCCTTGGCACAGTGCACAGACACACGCAAAGCTCGGGATATGACAAATGCGTGCAGCAAGGCTAGAAGGGATAAGTTTGGCTCTACTGGGCATGCGCATATAAATACAGCAAAATTTTTGTCCTACTGCACTAGTGCTTGCATAGACTACTCTGCGCTGTTGGAAACAATCGACTACTCCAGCATGCATTAACCATAAAGCATACAAAGTGTTTGCAAGTACAATGTGAATTTTAGAATTACAATATTGCGTGGAGCTGTTACTATATGACCTTATCTATGTTGCATGTAAAAATAAAATATGTAATGTAATAATTAGGGTTCTGCCTGAAGCCGAATACCTTATACGGAATGGCAAGGATAATGGCTTAAAAAACGAATAATGCACAAGGAATAATTCTGCCTGAATACTCGGCTAAAGCTGACAGAGTCTGGTGTTTGCTAGATAACAGGTGAGCCAGGGGATCAGTGCCAGAAGTGAATTAATGTAAACTTTATGAGTGAAAAGAGCGCAAATCAAACACCGCATTGTTGTCGCCTCTCTGTGCATCTCTCAGAAATGCGCGTCTGAGTCTCTCAAAAACCAAATCAGTTCTCTCTCAAGAGTAGGCTAATAATCAGCTTAGATACGGATACATTTTCTACTTGTCCTACATGTTTGCATCTTTACCTTTTGCTGGTTTGCGCGGCACAAACACACATCTGTTTAGTGAAGTTCATTAACATTAAGACTCGCTCAAAGTGTTCTGCGTAATGAAAATGTGCGCATTGAATGGATTCAGTCGTGTTCAAATGATCACTAAACGTTTGTCATGACATCTCTCTGCTTGCATGATAAATATTATTTAATGTGTTTTCATTTACAACAGCATGAACCACGAGTAGCCGAGTAACTCAAGCATTTTTTATAAAAAAAAATAGACTAGTAGAAATCAGTAGTCTTGCAGCCCCTATACTGTACAACAATAATTAGTATTTTGTTATTGTAAAGGGTACGTTTAAGACTATTTAGGTGTAGATGTAAATAAAACACAATCTAACAGGTAGAAAATTAAATAAGAAACATCTAAACTTTTCAGGTCGCAGTAAGTGCACCGCTGGTCATGCACATTCTTTCCCGGAACAATACTGAAAGCTAAGATGGAGAAACAGATGATCATAGCTGTACAAGGATAGCCATTTTTTAAATGAATATATTAGCAGAGCTACTGCAAGGGATTTTAGTGCTGGAACGAGTTACAAAGTTGGCATAGCCTACTTATCACAACATTGTCAATCACAAACAATAATTTATTAAAACGTCTCGCTACCGATCTACCTACAGTAGCTTAATTTGTGGAGGACAGAGAGAAAGCACCCATTTGGTAAACTAGCCAGTGAGAAATAATAACTTTTAAGTAGGGTCCAGTGCCTTTTCGATACTTTTAAAACGGTACCGACACCTAAACGGTACCTGAAATGATACTTAAAAAAAAAAAAAAAAACACAAAAAAAAACTATGTATAATATTAAAGAACATTACAAAAATTTAAAATAAATCCATAGCTTTCACCTTTGATGCTCTCATTTCCCAAGTTGTGCTTCCCTTAATCTAAGTCTAATAAATGTATTTCACAATCTGGGTCATTATTTAATACAAAACCACACATAATGTGTCTACTGTATCTCTGTCACTCACTCTGATATTTAGTTAACATGAGTGCTGTCTGTCACTGTCTTTAATCAGTTCTGTGAATGACTGTATGCTCATTCTTTATAAAGTAGCAACAATGTCATTTTTAAAATACAGTACTGTGCAAAAGTCTTAGGCTCATTAGTATTTTCACCCCAAAAATTTTTTTTTTCAATTCAATTCAATTCAAGTTTATTTGTATAGCGCTTTTTACAAAACAAATTGTTACAAAGCAACTTTACAGAAAATTATGTTTCTACAATATTTAGTAGTAGCTAGTAGTTTGTGCACATTTGACAGGATTTTAGAAAAAATAAAAATAATAATAATAAAAGACGTAGTCAGTTAGACGATGAACTATCAATATTAATTAAGTTATTATATGATTCACTCACACATTTAGCAATAATTGTTAGTTCTGTTTGTTGATTCAGGGTTAGCATCATCTGAGGTCCTCTGAGGGTCAGCATCATCTCTTCTCAGGTGTTCTGGATCCAGACTGGAACTTGTGTAAATCCTAGTTACCACGGGATGTAAATCCCGTGGCGAAACATAGAAACAAAATACAGACATCATTTGCATAGCTGCTGATCCAACAAAGTAAAATTAGTTTAACCCAAGCTAATGAATGAAAATGCACCTTTGATCAGATGCAACTACACTCACAATTAAAAAGATACATTATTCGAATGCTTGGCGAAAGAGATGTGTTTTTAATCTAGATTTAAACAGAGAGAGTGTGTCTGAACCCCGAACATTATCAGGAAGGCTATTCCAGAGTTTGGGAGCCAAATGTGAGAAAGCTCTACCTCCTTAAGTGGACTTTGCTATCCTAGGAACGACCAAAAGTCCAGCGTTTTTTGACCTTAGGGTGCGTGATGGGTTGTAACGTGGTAGAAGGCTAGTTAGGTACGCTGGAGCTAAACCATTTAGGGCCTTATAGGTAAGTAATGATAATTTGTAACTGATACGGAACTTAATAGGTAGCCAGTGCAGAGACTGTAAAATTGGGGTAATATGATCATATTTTCTTGACCTCGTAAGGACTCTAGCTGCTGCATTTTGGACTACCTGTAGCTTGTTTATTGACGAAGCAGGACAACCACCTAGAAGTGCATTACAATAGTCCAGTCTAGAGGTCATGAATGCATGAACTAGCTTTTCTGCATCAGAAACAGATAACATGTTTCGTAGCTTGGCAATGTTTCTAAGATGGAAGAATGCAGTTTTTGTAACATTGGAAATATGATTTTCAAAAGACAAATTGCTGTCTAATATAACACCCAGATTTCTGACTATAGAGGAAGTAACAGTACATCCGTCTAGTTGCAGATTGTAATCTACAAGATTCTGTGTAGTGTTTTTTGGTCTAATAATTAGTATCTCTGTCTTATCCGAATTTAATTGGAGAAAATTGTGTGTCATCCAATCTTTTACATTTTTAACACACTCTGTTAGCTTAGATAATTGGGAAGTTTCATCTGGTCTCGTTGAGATATATAGCTGAGTATCATCAGCATAACAGTGGAAGCTAATTCCGTATTTTCTAATAATATTACCAAGGGGCAACATATATATTGAAAATAGAAGGGGACCTAGGACGGATCCTTGTGGCACTCCATATTTTACTGATGATAAATGAGATGACTCCCCATTTAAGTAAACAAAATGGTAGCGATCGGACAGGTAGGATCTAAACCATCTTAGAGCGTGCCCTTGAATACCTGTATAGTTTTGTAATCTATCTAAGAGTATGTCATGATCTATGGTGTCGAACGCAGCACTAAGATCAAGTAAGACTAGAAATGAGATGCAGCCTTGGTCTGACACAAGGAGCAGGTCAATTGTAATTTTAACAAGTGCAGTTTCTGTGCTATGGTGGGGCCTAAAACCTGACTGAAATTCTTCATACAGATCATTTTTATGCAGGAAGGTGCTCAATTGAGCAGACACAACTTTTTCTAAAATTTTAGACATAAATTGAAGATTTGAAATAGGCCTATAATTTGCCAGTATACTAGGATCTAGTTTTGGTTTCTTAATAAGAGGCTTGATAACCGCCAGCTTGAATGGTTTTGGGACGTGTCCTAAAGATAACGACGAGTTTATGATATTGTTACATTAGATTGAGTATCATCAGCATAACAGTGGAAGCTAATTCCGTATTTTCTAATAATATTACCAAGGGGCAACATATATATTGAAAATAGAAGGGGACCTAGGACGGATCCTTGTGGCACTCCATATTTTACTGATGATAAATGAGATGACTCCCCATTTAAGTAAACAAAATGGTAGCGATCGGACAGGTAGGATCTAAACCATCTTAGAGCGTGCATTTAGTGGGTACAGGATCTAATAAACATGTTGTTGGTTTAGATACAGTGATAAGTTTATTTAGCTCTTCCTGTCCTATGGTTGTAAAGCATTGCAGTTTATCTTTGGGTGCGATGGATGAAACTGAAGTGTTAGATGTTGTAGAATCTACATTCGCTATGGTATTTCTAATGTTATCTATTTTATCAGTGAAGAAATTCATAAAGTCATTACTATTTAACATTGGTGGAATATTTGAATCATGTGGCGTCTGGTAATTTGTTAACTTAGCCACTGTGCTAACAACCTGGTCTCACAGAATTCCGTGAAATGTCCACGGGTCCTTAACTCAAAATCCGTGAAGAAGCCATCACGGAATTGCCCCAAATTCCGTGACCAGGCCACGGATATTTCTCCAACGCAAGTCAATGACACTGTCCTCCCGTGATCCACACACGGATACCCGTTTCAATGACGGAGTACAGAACTCGCTGAACGGACGTGCTTTCTCATTTGGAAACGCAACATTTGAAGTGTTTGTTTCTTTTCCAACATCAAATGCCATAATGACATTAACCAGACAGCTGTTGTAGTTATTGCATTGTCCTGTCATCATAAAAATTACGTTTGTTTCAGTTAGAAAGTCCCGTGATGGCACGGACCTCCACAACCTGACCTCACTCACTTGTTTAGGAACTTACAAGCTTTTCGTCGACACTGTTGCAATGGCATGTAATTAACTTGGCATTTTTTCTCGTCCTGTCATCATAAAATCCAGTTTGATGGCGTTTTACACACATTTTGGCTATAGTCAGAACTAAAATCTGTGATAGGAGCACGGAGTGAGTCTGTGCTCTAACGCAAGTCAATGGCACTCATCTTCCGTGGTCGAACACGGATCGTTTCAGTGATGGAGTACAGACCTCACTCAATGGACGTGCTATCTCATCTGGAAACGCAACATTTGAAGTATTTATTTTTTTCAACACCAAATACCATGACCAACCTGACTGTTATTGTAACTATTGCATTGTCCTGCCATCATACAAATTCACTTTGATCCTGTTAGCCTAACTAAAATCTGTGATACAAGCACGGAGTGAGTCTGTGCTGAGATCACGGATAACTCTAACGCAAGTCAGTGACACTCATCTTCCGTGGTCCACACACGGAAACCCAGTCTCACGGCAGTTCGTGATTTTGCCACGTAATTTAATCTATTTATTCGTGGCAGGCACGTTAATTTCATTATTTTCGTGATTGCAGCACGTTTTTTTAAACTAATGCATTTCAACTGGAGGCATCTTTCGTGCATCAGCACAATATTTTCTGGTTAATTATTATTATTATTATTTTATTTTTCACAGGAAAACAGAAGAAACTCACTGAAACTTGAAAAAAAAATCGGAGCTTAACTTACTGTACAAAACTGAGCAACATACTGTATTGCTGGTGACAAAAACACATTAAAACTTTTTTAGCTGTAAAATGCGCAATGGTTCTTTTTTTACTTTTTCATTGATTTTTATTTTTTTCATAGGCCTAGATTTTATTTTATTTTTATTACAGAATTCAATATCAAGTCCTTGACACATAACTGTAACACATTTTCACATTAAGAAACAATTTAGTTTAAATAAAAAGAACAAAAAAATATATAAAAATAAATAAATAAATTATTTATTAGCGATAGGCCTACAGATTTATTTTTTTTTAAATTTATTTTTTATTTTTTTACTTTAGACTCTAAAGTTAAAAGTTTTTATTAAGGCTATTGTAAAGGCTTCTTAAAAATGCTGTCGCTGATGAGCCTCTGATCGCTGTCAGATTCTGTGATATGAATGTCCGCTAATGGGTTTAGAATGAGCCCCGCTCGGCCCGTGTTCTGGCTTACTGTAATATTTCACCTGTAATAAGACCGAAATAATATAATTAAAATAAAGAAATGAATGAATACATGATAACATCTAAATAAATGTTGATAGATTTAGCGTTATAGTTTTAAAAATATTAATAAACAGCAAATAAACACAGAAAGACCTAAATAATAATAATAAATAATTAATAAACAGCGCCGCCCCTCCCACCATGCGCATCACGCGCTGTGCGTCAACCCCAAAGCGTCAAAAACTGAAGCGTGGTCAAGCGCCTCTAGCGCATAGACGCTCTAGCGTCACTGACATGAGATGTTTATCGCTTTGAAATCACGTTCAAGAAGTCTCATTCAGCACACATCGCGATACTTTCCATCAGTTTGCAAGAGCCGCAGGTTGGGTGAGTTATACACACTCAAAAAAATATTTAACCCCAAAAGTTAAAACTTATTTAATTCAATTAGATGTCAATTTTCCATCCAATGTAATCACATAAATCCAACGCAAAAGTTAATATTTGTTTAAGCTTCACCTTTTCATGTTCAGTTAACGTAAATGAATTAAATACATTTTATGAAAACTGATGAATTGTGATTTTATAATACATAAACTTTACTCATTTTCAATAACTTATTGTTACTTGCTTTATATAAGCACCTTACATTTTCTTAATTCTATTGAATAAATGGACAAAACATGTTACATTTTCAAACCTTTATTGTTGTAATTGAAAGTGACTAAAGTGAAAGTGACGTGACATTCAGCCAAGTATGGTGACCCATACTCAAAATTTGTGCTCTGCATTTAACCCATCCAAAGTGCACACACACAGAGCAGTGAACACACACACACTCTCGGAGCAGTGGGCAGCCATTTATGCTACGGTACCCAGGGAGCAGTTGGGGGTTCGATGCCTTGCTCAAGGACACCTAAGTCGTGGTATTGAAGGTGGAGAGAGCACTGTACATGCCCTCCCCCCACACACAATTCCTGCAGGCCCGGGACTCAAACTCACAACTTTTCGATTGCCAGTTCGACTCTAACCATTGGGCCGCAACTTCCCTATTTTTATAATTTTAGCTAACTTGGCAGGTCCTCAACCCAACCACAAGCTCCACACTTCACCACAATGGTAACTCGCACAAAATACACCAATATAAAGTCTTTTAAAATGCCCATATAATAGAGCATTAGACATGAAAAAGTCTCCTTATTATCACATTTTACTAAAAACTGCATAAAATAACACTTTATTTCAACATTTTCTCTCCCCATATCCAGTCCTGTGTAAAACTTATTTTGAGGTACTTGATTGAAACATGTTCTTTCAAAATGAAAACTTTATGTTAAACCAACGAGTCACAGTTTTAAGTCAGTTTAACATGACACAATCATGTTGAACTGAAAAATAGCCAAAATGGCATTAATTCAACATGAATTGTTCAGGTAAAGTGAACAAATGTGAAAAATAATTTTTTTGAGTGCAGTCTATGGTGAGTAGTAGTAAATATGCTCTTTTAATGCCTGTCATAAAACGTATTCTGTCTTCTTTATTAATCAGATGAGCGCCTTATGTTTACTCTCTGTATTACATCGGTCATCCGAGGCTGTCTTTGAGTTGCATTGTGTTTAACTAGTTAAATGAACACAGCTGCTAACTGGTTAAACTCTATCGGTCACGTGACGTGACGTGCCACAGACCTGGGATCCGTTTTATATTCATTTCAGGTTCAAAGATGTAAGTTGTATTTGTAGTAAAATCAATAACCATGACACCTACAAAAGTAGGTAAAACCCAGTAAACAAGACATTTACCATGTTTTTTTTTTTTTTACCACAGTAACTGTAGTTTTACTGTGGTATAGTAATAGCACATTAATCACCAAATTAACTATAGTTGTACCACTGTAATGGTAGTGTTTTAATGTGCTTTTATATGACTTATTTCACAGTAATCACATTTACTGTACCATGCTTGTAATACCTTTTTAATGTAAAAAAAAAAAAAAAAAAAAAACATTTTTCCCATCTTGAAGTTCAATTCATATTTGTTTATATCTTAAATATTTTGCTCACAGATCACTATTAACATTCTGTATATAATTCTGTTTTATTTTCTTTCCCCTTGTATTAATTTTTTAGCTGAAAAGACGTAAAGTAAGCAGTCTCCCCAGTGGTGTTTGTGGAGAGGTATTCCTTCAGAAATGGAGAAGACAGAAAGCTGCAGAGGCAGGTTGGTCTGTGATAGTTTGTCCCTTTTATCAAACATTCCTGTTGTTATCATTTGCACAGCATTTTGTTGTTTCTTAAACTGTTGTACGGTCCAAATACCCACACTTGCCATTTTTGCACATTTCCTTTATTTGGCCCAAGTGAGCATGAAGATCACAATGTGTATCGATCTTAACATGACAAAGTTCGTTTCAAGTTTGTATTTTAAAATAAACTTCTAAATGTCTTTTCAATAGTCCCTAATAATACATTTTAATGCGCTTTTCTAGAACCCAAAGCGCTAAAATTAGCGCCCTATTAACCCTATTAAAGATGACAATTTATTTTGTGGTGCTTCTAATTAAGTGATAAAAAGAAGTTACAAATGATGTACAAAATAAATATACTTTTCTGTGCACCAAGAAAACATGCAACACTTTGTTTTACTACTAAATTAGTCTCAATTTCTAATTATTATAATTAATATTTCACAAACATTGGAAAGTTGCGTGACCTCCTGTGAGATCTCTGCAAAAAGTCTCACATTAATTCCAAAACATGATGCATGATGGGATACACTAAGCGTTGTATAGCGCTCCGGAGCAGTATTGGAGAGGTTTAGTGTGTGTTAAGGACACCGTGCTTTGGCATTATTAAGACCGGGGACAGTCTCATAGTCACGTACACACACTCTCAAGTGAATAAGACCTCAAGTGTGGGTATCTGGAAAGGGGAAAAGTCTTTAAAATGATCCCTAAATACAGTCGCACATCAAAGTCTTAATAATTCACTAATGCTTTCATGGTCTAAAAAATAATGTATGTAAGTAATGTATAAGTTAAAGTATATAGTAATGTATAAGTTGCATGTAATGAAATAATATTTCCTTTCTTTCTGTCTTACAGGATTGTTTGCAGATAATGCTGTTCTTCTTTTTCAGAAGTTTTTGGGGAGCCAACCCTCACAAACCTTCCTAAAAACTAAAAGCGCTATTACTGAGTCTCAGCGACTCTTGCCACGATCAGCTCTTCCCAGGTACATTTGTTTACTCATCAAATGCTCTGGTCTGAATCTTACTTTAAATTAACTTAATTATATGTTTAATGAGCAATATTGCTCATTGCACACAGAGTAAGATTATCATGTTTCACAGAAGAGAAGGAAGACCAAGGAAATGATTTGCTCAGGATGAGAAATGAAGATGGTCATCTTGTGCTCAAACAAACAGAAGTCCTCTGGTATGTGTGTGTTGAAGCAATGCTGTGTTACAGGACTTTATGATGATCTCTCACAGGACTGGTCATGTCAGCCGTAACTATTCTTTCCAATGTTTTTATATTTATTTTATTTTATTTGATACAGCTATAATAATTATAGCATGTTAGCAAAGTTTGACTGGAACATTTTTAATCTAAAGTTTTTAAAAAACACCACCTGTTATTCTTAAAAGCATACAAGTGTCATAAAAGTGGTTTAATTGATATAAACACCAATTGACATTATCTCACTGTTTTGTGAATGTTGTGTTATAAATTGTGAATTGATAGTTGATTGGTTTGAGCAAAGCCTGCACAGACTAAAACACATTTGTGAGAGAAGTCATTAGCTCTGGAGAAAGACTCTAGAGGAAGAAAACACATTTACTGCAACAATAGATGAATTCTAGAGTCTCTGAGAACTACACATGCTAATGCAGTCTCATGAGCAAGACCTTTGCCTCTGTAACTTTTTCTAAATTCTTGCATAATGAAATTGTTTATTGCAGTATTTTAACAATTTTACTTTGTACAGATGATCTCATCAACCAAATGAGGGGTTTTGACCAAGTGATGCTCTTGAAAGGACTGAAAGAAGAGGATGTGGTAAATTGTCTTCAAAGAAAAAGCTTCTCAAAAGATCTTAAAACAGCTTGAAGAATGGTAAGTGTACAGTACTACAAGGGTCATAGTTGCTCACCCTGCTAAAATCACACAGAACATAAGATGAGCTCTCTGTCCATTAAACAACTTCATCTGGATTGTTTGTTTCACTTTGACCAGGTCTGGGATCTTAGGACTGAGAGATCTCACTGGCACCCAGTTAACCTCCATAGAGAACATTTATCAGAAGCGCTGTCTGGGTAGGGCAAGAAACATCATCAAGGATGCCTCTCACCCTAACCATGGACCTTTCACCCTCCTTCCATCCGGCAGGCGTTACAGGAGCCTACGCTCTCGAACTAGTAGACTCAGGAAGAGCTTCTTCCCCGAGGCTGTGACACTCCTGAACACCGCACCACCAATCTAACCTGCACCTGCTCTTTTACTGCACTGGTCACAGTACTTTACATACATGTATTGCACTACTCATATTTTGCACAGACTGCACATGGTTAAATCCATTACACTATAAACTGTCTAAAGCTGTTACTGTACAAGCACAGTAAACTATTTCTACAATAAATATAATTCCACTACTGTTATTTTGCATATAATAGATTGTTAAACTATACTTTTGCACAGTTCTCAAGTTCCTGCTACTCATAATGTATATATAATCCTTCTTTGCTCTGTTCATAATGTACATACAATCCCTGCATTACATTCATATTTATATTCTGTATATACTCTGATCAATATTGTATATAGCAACTCCACTGTAAATTCTGTATATCATAGCTTTACTTACTCTGCACTTTTATGTATATAAAACACTATATTCTTGCACTTCTGGTTAGATGCTAACTGCATTTCATTAGCTCTGTACTTGTACTCTGCATAATGACAATAAAGTTGAATCTAATCTAATCTAATCTTCTGGCTGAGAACAAGCTACACCACATCAGTGCTGGATATCAACCAAAAGCTGTTTCCAGACACGAGAGAAGATCACGATTAAACCAGTTTAGATGTGTTGATAAGGAATCATTATTTTCTGGAACAGTATCAAATGTCTTATATGTATGACATGATCTGTATCACAGTTGACTGGATGGGACTGTGACTTTTAAGGACATTTCATCACTCATCTGTGTGAACTGATTTATATATGAGGTTAATGTATTTTTGATTATGAATAATTATTTTCCTTGAATCTTATTTGTCTTGATGCTACTTTATCATCTTTATAGTCTATGCTTCAATAAAATGAATATGACGAATATTGTGTTCTGAAGATTCTTGTTAAATACATCATTTTACTAGGTAGGCTCACATGTGTTTATTTTAGACTTGGAAAAACTACATAATCATTATTGGGATTATTTTTTACTTAAGACATACAAATATTTGATCAGATTAATGACATCTGGGACATCAGTACACCAGAAAGTTATTATTGTTTATATTTAGTAACAAATGCCAATTGTTTTGTGAAAGAAAGGGAGTTAACGAGATTAATTATTTTGCATTACAAGATGGTGCCATGGGCTTTATAGTTACAAACACTTGAGGGATAACTGAGAATGTAGCAGGAATGATCAATGTGGATCTTGTACTCCATTCAAACCAAGAGCACGCACATTACTGATGTCCAGCACCTGAGCAGCAAGATACAGGGGTGAGAGGACATTTTTACGCTGATTTCTGCTAATTAGTTATTAGTAATATATATATATATATATATATATATATATATATATATATATATATATATATATATATATATATATGAATGAATTTGTCCTTGTGTAATAGTGAAGTATCACAAAGTGTATACATTGTCCTTGATTACTGCTTAACAATGGGGAATAGATAATGGCATGTTGGGTTCATCCATTATATTTATTGATGTTTACTTCAAAAATCAAATAAATAATCTATTATTTTCATTATTAAATCATTTCTTTCTAATTTTTCCATGTTTCATCAGATGGACTCACAATGTCCTGTCAAAAGGTATAATAGCAATGATGTAAGAATTAGAAAACAGAGGACTGTGAAAACTGTCAGATATAAATGTGACTCAGCTCAGTTTGTTGTCCATGATGAGGAGAATACATATATGTAGGTTTTACTGCCCTTCTACCCCCATGGGCCCAGTAGCACCCCCCGGAAGAGCCAAAAACTGTACATTTCAAATGGCTGTAAATCAGAGTCCAATTAACGTATCAAAGCGAAAATCAGCAGGATTATTACTTATGCTATGCTGATAAAATAATGTTGGGCACAGTTTTCAGAAATAAATGGAAAGGTGGCATAAAGGCATTTTACATATTGCATACTCTAAAATACTAAATTTCACCATGCCTCTCAAATATATCACAGTGGTTTACACAGTGAACATATTTATATGTCTAGTTTACCATTCAATATATTATTTATTTCATTTCGTTAATAAAACTTTTTAAACTACATTACCCATAAGCCTCCATCGTTCTATCTATGGAAAGGGAATACTAAGCGCTGTTTTTTGTAGTTCATTGAAGTTATTCTTAGGGTTAGTGTTAGGATCTCGGTAAAAAGGTGATTTTTCTCAACATAGAAACACCCAATGTTGACTTAATATATTTACTAATGTGATAATAGCAGCAAAACATACTTTTGTAACATGATCCGCTGTTTAATATGGGTTAAAAGATAATCCAACCACAGACAGTCCTGCGGTGACAAGAGACATTCACAGCCAATGACATCAAAGCTGAGCAGCGTCATCACACTTCCTTAACCATTTATTGTCATTCATGAACGCTGTTTTCCGTTTTTCGGCTAAAGGGATAGATTGGTTAACAATAAATTAAATTTGCCACCTATTAGATAGTGTTTTATTAACGTCTACACCTTCTTCCAACAATAATGCAAATACAGAAATTATTGTTATTCAGCTTGACAACAATTTGGCAATATCGATGTGTACATGTGTGTGTACAACACGTGATGTGAACTGCACAGTCACAGTTGTATCTTATCTAACCAATAGATTCATTTCATTCAATTTAAAAGATACATTTTTTCCTGACCAAAGACAAGAGCATTTACTAATAAAAAGTAAAGAGTGAAATTATTAAGTTATTAAATTATTTAAATTTGTTTCTGTGATTTGCCTTGCTTTACCAATTAATCTCTAGGAATAAAAACTGAAATAAAGCATAATGAACATACATAATTTTGTAAGAGTTTTCCAGTATTTATTGATATGTCAAACTCATTTAAAGACAAAGTGCGCATATTACTGCACTGTCACCAAGCTCGTTTTTGAGAAATAAAACTATGAAGAAAAAAAAGGCAGTTATGTTGTAAACGTTAACAATTTTCAGTGTGCAAATTATTTTATTAAAAAACAAAACATTATAAATATGGTATATATCTTTCAGAGAACACCGTAAAAATATACATTTTCTTAAAAGATTCTATTGACCAAAAGTGATACAACACAATGTAAATGTTTCAAACTCACAAAAAAACATCATGAAGACATGCATGTCAAGTGTGCAATATAATCTATAAAACTCAATCATCAAGTAAACACTGATTGTCCGAACAATGGAAGAAAGATAAAGTGTTCAGGAAAACAAACACCTGCTACATAAAAATGCAGAAATATAACTTTAACAATAACATCATTCACTTCATGACTGGAACTAGGGGATTGCTGTGCATGAATATGTCCTTTACTAAAACTCCTGATGAGAACTGAAGCTTTTTTATGATAAAAGCACCAGAAGTAAAGTTTACTGTATGAAGCTTGAAAAAGAGAACACAATGCTTTATCAATATGATAAATGCTATTTTTTAACTATTGTTGTCATCACTGGTTCTGTATACAGTACAGTATATGGGTTTCTGGAAGGTCACAATGTATTCATTATAAGGTTAATTAAAACAAAGTTACATCTTCTGCAGAAATCAAACCACTGCAAAGTCTTGAGTCACTGATCCAGGAACCATTTCTGTGTGTGTGTGTGTGGGGGGGGGGTTAAAGAGGTGAATCCTTGTGCATGACGGAGAACTACAGTGTTATCTGGAAACAATCCTGTAAGACAGAAAGGATAGAAATATTATGTAATTAAATGCAACATTACTGTGTTTTTTTCAGACCATGAAAGCATAATCTGCAAAGATGCTGTATAATTAAATGTTAAATGCATCCATTATTAAAAGCAAGTCATTAATAGCAATATCTAGTCATGGAGATCACGTATATTGGGAACATGAACTGATGGGGCTTATTTAAAGTAATTTAATGAGAAGCCAATGAACAATATAAACTTTCTGACTGTGTGGGGCAACTGATTTTCCAATATTGTGATAGTGTCAGATGAGATTGTCCAGGGGCTTGTAAAATATCATACAAGTGTTAAATTGAATTAGTGAATTATTAAGACTTTGATGTGCGACTGTATTTAGGGATCATTTTAAAGACTTTTCCCCTTTCCAGATACCCACACTTGAGGTCTTATTTACTTGAGAGTGTGTGTACGTGACTATGAGACTGTCCCCGGTCTTAATAATGCCAAAGCACAGTGTCCTTAACACACACTAAACCTCTCCAATACTGCTCCGGAGCGCTATACAACGCTTAGTGTATCCCATCATGCATCATGTTTTGGAATTAATGTGAGACTTTTTGCAGAGATCTCACAGGAGGTCACGCAACTTTCCAATGTTTGTGAAATATTAATTATAATAATTAGAAATTGAGACTAATTTAGTAGTAAAACAAAGTGCTGCATGTTTTCTTGGTGCACAGAAAAGTATAATTATTTTGTACATCATTTGTAACTTCTTTTTATCACTTAATTAGAAGCACCACAAAATAAATTGTCATCTTTAATAGGGTTAATAGGGCGCTAATTTTAGCGCTTTGGGTTCTAGAAAAGCGCATTAAAATGTATTATTAGGGACTATTGAAAAGACATTTAGAAGTTTCTTTTAAAATACAAAGTTGAAACGAACTTTGTCATGTTAAGATCGACACACATTGTGATCTTCATGCTCACTTGGGCCAAATAAAGGAAATGTGCAAAGATGGCAAGTGTGGGTATTTGGACCGTACAACAGTTTAAGAAACAACAAAATGCTGTGCAAATGATAACAACAGGAATGTTTGATAAAAGGGACAAACTATCACAGACCAACCTGCCTCTGCAGCTTTCTGTCTTCTCCATTTCTGAAGGAATACCTCTCCACAAACACCACTGGGGAGACTGCTTACTTTACGTCTTTTCAGCTAAAAAATTAATACAAGGGGAAAGAAAATAAAACAGAATTATATACAGAATGTTAATAGTGATCTGTGAGCAAAATATTTAAGATATAAACAAATATGAATTGAACTGCAAGATGGGAAAAATGTTTTCTTTTTTTTTTTTCTTTTTTTTACATTAAAAAGGTATTACAAGCATGGTACAGTAAATGTGATTACTGTGAAATAAGTCATATAAAAGCACATTAAAACACTACCATTACAGTGGTACAACTATAGTTAATTTGGTGATTAATGTGCTATTACTATACCACAGTAAAACGTCTCAGGTTACAAATGTAACCTTGGTTCCCTGAGAACAGGGAACTTCGACAATACGTCAACGACGCTATGGGGAACGCCTCAGGTGTGACAGGTGTCTGAAATCAAATATCCACTCACAGCAATCATGCTGACCGGCGACAGCCGTGAATCATCAGCTTGAATGATGAGCGTGCGACCTGGATATAAAAAGGGCGCCTTGAAACCATGACAATATCCTTTCGTCTGAAGGGACTGTTTGGCAGGCAGACCCTGAGGCATGGCTGGGAGACGTATTGTCTCGTTCCCTGTTCTCAGGGAACCAAGGATACATTTGTAACCTGAGACGTTCCCTTTCGAAGGGAACTTTGACAATACGTCAACGACGCTATGGGGAACGAAATACCCACGCCGCCATGCTAAAGGGAGTGCATGACCAATGGCAGTGACAACTGTCAGAACCAGCAATTCAATGAACGCTAGAACCACTCACCCTCAGGTCACACAGGGCTGTCAGTGACAGCACTCCCTACGGTCATAGCCCAAGCTATATGATACCACAGAAAACCTCCATAAACATAGTTTAGTGAAAGGTCTACCTGGGCCTGCTCAAGGGCCTAGGACCACAACTTCAACTTCTTAGAAGGGGTCCCTTCTAGGGAATGTGGCTAGGGAACCCGAGGGAACCCCAGCCAGTCACTATTCAGGGGAATGCCACCTGAAATGCCACCAGGCAGGCCTGACCTGGTGTCACTACATAAGACACTACAGACTGGCCACTTCCTGTCTGTCCGAAGACAGAGCCTCTGGACACTTGCCTTTAGGAAGGCATCCAGCCCGAGGAACTGCGGAGCAGGCAGTGAACCACTCGGCCCGGATCTCAGAGACGGGATATCCTGGAGAGTATGACTCAGCATAGTGCTTTACAACCCTTGCCAGCGAGGGGAGTTTCTCTACTCGATCCACGGATCTACCCAGTGTTTGTGTTTCAAAAAACACTGAGGAGGTCTGTGAGGGCCTAAGGACTGATCTAACTGGGAGGCCTCATGAGAGGCCTACGACCGACTGACCAGACTCAGGAGACCACATACTCACATTGACCCTCAGTGAGGGGAGCATAAGATCTATCTGGTAGGCAACCAGGCTGTAGCAGGATAAAAAGGTTCCAGGAGGGAACCCGTAGCAGAGAATAAAAACTTGAGACGAGCCAGGGCTCAAACTCACCTCCGGTAGCTGCCTGATAAGGACTGCTAAACTGAAAGTAAGTGGCCACTAGCTTACGAAACCCAGCATCACCGTGAAACTACTCCCAGGGAGACCTGGAGAAGCCTACTACCTGACAACCACAGTATGTGGGAGCTCACAGTATGTGGGAGCTCACCTTCAGAGAGGCCTGGTGAAGCCTGCTATCTGATAACCACAATATGTGGGAGTTCACCTACAGAGAGGCCTAGAGAGGCCAACTACCTGTTACCAGATAACCACCTTAAGTGGAAACTGAAAGTCATTTGGAACTCAACTCCAGGGAGGCCTGGTGAGGCCTACTACCTGACAACCACAGTATTTGGGAGCTCAACTTCAGGGAGGCCTAGTGAGGCCTACTACCTGATAAACACAGTGCAGGAAAGCTTACTTTCAATGAGGCCTGGAGAGGCCTACTACCTGAAAACCATAGCTGATAGTGAGCCAGACTGGCAGTCCAGTTGACTGTCTTTGGGGCTTTGCCTTCAGGGAGGCCTTATGAGGCCTACTACCTGACAGTTCAAAGAAGCAGGAATTCAACTCCAGGGAGGCCTGTGGGGCCTGCCACCTAGTAACCACAGTATGTGGGATTAAACCCTCAGGGAGGCCTAGTAAAGCCTACTACCTGACCACCACAATATGTGGGAGCCCACCTTCAGGGAGGCCTGAAGAGGCCTACTACCTGAAACAGTCTAATCAGCTGGATGTAACTGCTGCTGGGGACTCGCCTAACAGGGAGGCCTGGTCGAGCCTGCTAGCTGATAGCGAGTCTATTCTGCTACTTTACCGAACACTGCTGGAACCATACTATTAAAAACTTTTCCTATAGTTTTGTCCAAGTGTACGTTCCACAATGTTGCGACCCACCTCAGAGGAGGCCTGTTAAGGCCTACTAATCAGCAGTGAGCCTTCTGCCCGAACTACCAGGGCCAACCACCGAAGGTGAGCTGGCCTAGGAGCCCTATTGGGGGCTATTCCGTCAAGGAGGCCTGCTGGGGCCTACTACCCAACTGTGCAGCCTTCGTGGCAGAAATCTGTTGCTACAGCATCCTGGTACCTAATCACATTGCCAGAGGCAGTGTACTCAGCAAATAGCAATACCCTTATATCAGGGGAGTACAACATACACCATTCTGCCTAGTGGAGGCCCCATTAGGGGCCTACCTACTAAATGCATAGGCGTCAGCCCATGGCAATGCTCTGGCTTCAAAGGGAGCGGAGTTCAAAAACCGGAATGAAATGTAGTTTAGAACTCCCTGCTCAACCGGAGCCATCGTGGTGTGAGGTAGATACATACAGAGCTGAGAATGGACTACTCAAAACTACCCTGAGTCAGCGGGGGAGTAACAACCATATGCCCCTGCAATGTTAGACAGGGAGCAGGCCTGCAAGTGGCTCCAAAGGGTGACAGGGATTTGTCCTGCGCCCAGCCTAGAGGAGCGGGGGGGCTAAATTGCAAGCCAACCCACTTCAACCCATCGGTCGAGCGATTAGCTCAACGGGCTGAGTGGAGCCAGCTCTAGAGGCCCAAAAACATCTCTGTTCGGCATGGTCTGACAAACTCTCACTTCGCAGAGCGAAAGATGGCCTAACCCTGCCAGACTGATCCTACCTCAGCTACCACCCTGCATTACTCTATCACCCCTGAATGCAGAGAAAGGGGCGGGCCTTGGCCAACAACTCCCATTTAAGGGAGGAGGCTGAAATCAAGGGGAGGAAGCCCAACACATAATGAATGTGGCAGCTATACTTAGCAACACGCCTCCAACATCCCTAGCATAGCCTAGGCCAGCTACAGAGGCGGCCCGGATAAGGGCCGACCTACAAGCATAGATCTACCTGAGGGCTCGGAGGAGCCACAGCCTACTTGATTGAGAGGCCGTGAAAACACTCAACCTACTGAAACCCAACAGAGCTCAGGGGAGCGAGTACTCAGGATACCAATGTCACAAACCGATAGGCAGGACATCTATCTGAAGATCTATCTGAAGCGCCAGCGTCAGTCTAAACCTAACGCAAAAAAGTTTTTTTTTTTTTTTAGGAAGACCAACTACTCTACCCTCTGGGTGGCTAATAGCCCTGAGGCTAAACAGAAATGAGCGGTGGCCCACCACGCATATAAAATGTTATGACAGGAAGGCCATCACATACTCAGCACAGAAGCCAAATCTTCTTTGAGCTTCCTCCTAATTCATTCTAGCCACCAACTGGGGGAGGCTTCAGGGCCCTAAAGTCCATACTTTAATTGCTCCTCTAAGAATGACCCCCTAGGTCTATACAGGGAACAGGGTCTGTAGAGAAATACAATCAGTGTTAGTTATACACACAGAATTTTACAAACCAAACGTTCACCTGCGGCGTGCGGAGTGAAGACTCGCCAGAGAGTTCTCAATGAATCTGGGGTCGACCACTTTTACATGCCTAAAAGAGGCGCTCACATCAACCAGTTGCCACGGTGGACCATCAGAACATAGTTCTCATCATAAGGCCCATCCCCAGGGCTGGTGTAACGTAAACGCCTGGGGTGTCAAGAAGAGGGAGAGGGCTGGTAGAAAAGGCCCTCCAGGGAGATCAAACCCTATTTCCGCTGAGCGTTGCAGCGCTTGTGCTGAATGACCTCCCTTAAGTCCCTCTTTTTGCGGGAGGCCCGCCTCCTCTGTGTCCTACTCCTCCATGGAGGGGGGGCACGAGAGGCGACACTAGACCTCTGGTCCTGCCTACGGTCCTCAGACCAAGACGGACCAGGTCCTCCCGCCTGCCTGGGCTGGGGCCCGGATCTCAGAGGTATGCAGGTCTTAAATGCAGCTGAGCGCGCCTTCGCCTCCCTAAACTTTCCAACCACCGCCTCAACGGAGGTGCCAAAAAGTTTAGCAGGTGAAACTGGTGAATCAAGGAGAAGGGATTTTTCTTTCTCCCCGATATCAGCCAAGTTGAGCCACAGATGCCTCTCTGTGGCCACCATCGCCGCCATCGATCGGCCGATCGCGGCAGCAGTCTGTTTAGTGGCCCGGAGGGACAAATCTGTGGTCCGGCGCAACTCAGCGACTGCCTCAGGGGACAGCCCTGCCCCCTGGTCAAGATCCTGCAGCAGGTCAGCTTGGTAGGCTTGGAGCACTGCCATGGTATGAAGGGCAGCACCAGCCTGACCTGCCGCCGTGTACGCTCTGCCATTCAAGCGAGCCGTGGCTTTAAGGGGCTTGGATGGCAGAGTCGGAGCTTTTAGTGTCGACACCCGCCCAGAAACGAGATAGTTCGCAAACGTCTCTTCAACGGGCGGCATCGACACATAACCGTACTTACCGATCCCCTCAACATCAGCGAAGTTGCCCCGCTGATGTCGATGAATACGGGCAGAGTACGGTTTCTTCCATGCCCGCTCGATCTCTGAATGGAGATCAGGAAGGAATGGAAGGCTCTGCTGAGCTGGTGGTCTATGTTCAGGGAGAAACCGATCATCCAAACGACCGCGAACAATCTCTCCCTGAGCGCGCCGCCATGGCAACTGAAGTTTGTCAGTGGCGCGCTCCATAACTTCCACCAGCTCTGCGTACACAGGGCAGGATGGCTGACGAGGTTGAGGATCTAAATCATCCTCCTCAGCCATCTCTTGCCCGGCCTGAAGAGCACTCGCTGCAGTATAAGTAGAAGAAAAGTCTCCGTCATCCACCTGCAGCTCACTCTCGTCAGCCGATGACGCGTCCGAGAGGTTAACGCCCCTCTCGAGACTGTCAGCGAGCTCCATCTGGGAGCCCCATGAAGCGCGTCGCCGCTCTGCCTCGGCACGAGCGGGACCCGATCCGCGAGGACCAGACGCTGAACTCTCTTCCCTCGAGAAGAGAGCCCGACGAGACCGGAGCGTTTTCATAGGAAACCGCTCACAATTTGCACAGGATGATCCCTCAAGAGCATCCTGTGCGTGCTCTTCACCCAAACAGTACACACACATCTCGTGAGTGTCACCCGGCGACAAATATCTTGGGCACGGGTCAGCACATTTCACAAAACTTTTAGGACTTGCCTTAGATGTGTGTTTCATTTCTTCGCTGTAAGCAGACGTTTAAATCAGACAAAACAGTCCCTGAAGACGAAAAGGATATTGTCATGGTTTCAAGGCGCCCTTTTTATATCCAGGTCGCACGCTCATCATTCAAGCTGATGATTCACGGCTGTCGCCGGTCAGCATGATTGCTGTGAGTGGATATTTGATTTCAGACACCTGTCACACCTGAGGCGTTCCCCATAGCGTCGTTGACGTATTGTCGAAGTTCCCTTCGAAAGGGAACTACAGTTACTGTGGTAAAAAATAAAAAAAAATAAAAAAAAAACATGGTAAATGTCTTGTTAACTGGGTTTTACCTACTTTTGTAGGTGTCATGGTTACCATGATTTTACTACAAATACAACTTACATCTTTGAACCTGAAATGAATATAAAACGGATCCCAGGTATGTGGCACGTCACGTGACCGATAGAGTTTAACCAGTTAGCAGCTGTGTTCATTTAGTTAAACACAATGCAACTCAAAGACAGCCTCGGATGACCGATGTAATACAGAGAGTAAACATAAGGCGCTCATCTGATTAATAAAGAAGACAGAATACGTTTTATGACAGGCATTAAAAGAGCATATTTACTACTACTCACCATAGACTGTATAACTATGGAGTGAGATTTATGCCAAAACCTCACACACACACACAAAATGTGTTTTACTCACACCCAACAATTCACAAACAAACTCAGTGTGGTTTGCAAATACAAAACATCACTCACAAACTAATGCATTTTGTTCTGCAAATAAAAAACGTATGTCTTCAATGACAAAAATATCTTCCAAGTACAAACTTAAATCTTTCAAGTACAAAACAAAATCCTTCAAATACAAAACAAAATCCTTCAAGTACAAAACAAAATCCTTCAAGTACAAAACAAAATCCTTCAAGTACAAAACAATTTTCTACAAGTACGAAAAATTGTCACGTGACTTTTGGCACAAATTTTCCGCCTTGCTGATCCACACGCAAATGCCTTCAGATCCACACACATGCTAGTAAACGGTCATGTAATTCGCACTCCACAACAGCGGGTGGCGCTGTTAGCGACTTGCTTGGCGCCGCCACCGACATGGAAACAGGAGAGAACAAGAAACGCTAGCGTGAGGGACGTTTTGAACATGATGAGGGGCCAACAGGTGAGTTTCCAGTCATTGCTGGTGAAAAATCACCTGAGGCGTTCCCCATAGCGTCGTTGACGTATTGTCGAAGTTCCCTTCGAAAGGGAACTACAGTTACTGTGGTAAAAAATAAAAAAAAATAAAAAAAAAACATGGTAAATGTCTTGTTAACTGGGTTTTACCTACTTTTGTAGGTGTCATGGTTACCATGATTTTACTACAAATACAACTTACATCTTTGAACCTGAAATGAATATAAAACGGATCCCAGGTATGTGGCACGTCACGTGACCGATAGAGTTTAACCAGTTAGCAGCTGTGTTCATTTAGTTAAACACAATGCAACTCAAAGACAGCCTCGGATGACCGATGTAATACAGAGAGTAAACATAAGGCGCTCATCTGATTAATAAAGAAGACAGAATACGTTTTATGACAGGCATTAAAAGAGCATATTTACTACTACTCACCATAGACTGTATAACTATGGAGTGAGATTTATGCCAAAACCTCACACACACACACAAAATGTGTTTTACTCACACCCAACAATTCACAAACAAACTCAGTGTGGTTTGCAAATACAAAACATCACTCACAAACTAATGCATTTTGTTCTGCAAATAAAAAACGTATGTCTTCAATGACAAAAATATCTTCCAAGTACAAACTTAAATCTTTCAAGTACAAAACAAAATCCTTCAAATACAAAACAAAATCCTTCAAGTACAAAACAAAATCCTTCAAGTACAAAACAAAATCCTTCAAGTACAAAACAATTTTCTACAAGTACGAAAAATTGTCACGTGACTTTTGGCACAAATTTTCCGCCTTGCTGATCCACACGCAAATGCCTTCAGATCCACACACATGCTAGTAAACGGTCATGTAATTCGCACTCCACAACAGCGGGTTGCGCTGTTAGCGACTTGCTTGGCGCCGCCACCGACATGGAAACAGGAGAGAACAAGAAACGCTAGCGTGAGGGACGTTTTGAACATGATGAGGGGCCAACAGGTGAGTTTCCAGTCATTGCTGGTGAAAAATCAGCCTGAAGGGGTTGTTATTCGCTATAACAACCGCCTCGCTATACACGATCCCACTTATTACATTGCTACCTACAAAATAAATAAATAATTTGACAAAATGTATTGATTTTAAAAACGATTGTATTGCTTCTGCTAAAGAAAATAGTCCGTTCCGCGTCCATATCAACGGTCTGTTTATCATGGCAAGGGTGTGTTTAGACCTCCAAATCAACCCTGGTCTTCTCCTGCTAGTGTCTAATAGAATATAGAGGCTTCATTCCATGTCAAATCAGTCAGAATCCAGGAAAGTGGTTGCAGCAACATCTCAGATGAAGAGTTTTTCTATATTATATTTGGGTCCCAAAACCAAGGCCTGTAAAAATATTCATATTTTTTGTCAGTCCTTGAGATTGTCATTTTTATAGCATCAAAAACACTATCAGAGAACCATGTTTGGGCATTAATATCTTAAAATGTTATTCATAGCCTCACCGAACTTTGCAGGATGGAAGACAAACATGTTCTTAGTATAACTGAACCAAAGTTTGTACTGCATGTCTATTGAGATTCTACAAGGCCCTAGACTTGGGTAAATGGCTAAACCCCTGATACTGAGGGTATTATAAACTCATTTTCTGCATCAATATGATATCAATCATTACATTTTCTTAATCGTAATCATAATCATGTGTCATTATTTGAGGTCTCTATCACTAATGATATGTAATAATTGATAGCCTGATTGCACTGTAAGTCGCTTTGGATAAAAGTGTCTGCTAAATGCATGAATTTAATTTAAATTACATTAAATTTTAATTTAATTTAAATTTAATGGTCATGAAGATATTAAGAATGAACCAAAGTGTAGTTTTGGGTCATTTTACTGGTCATGTTCAGTTACACCAGTGTTTTTGACCTCATCCATTTTTCCTCTTTTTCCCTCTCTAGGAACTGCTTGCACAAACAATGTTAGAGAGAATCCACACACGGCTCCAGCATATTGTTTTGCTATATTTTTTGGTAAAATTTATAAAGAAGTTTGTGGAAAAATAGTCTATTTCTAGAAAAAGTCAGAATTAAAAAGTTGTGTGTATTTATATATACCCCTCCTTGAACCTCCCTCAAGGACCAGTGCCAAACCCATTGCCAAGTTTATTCTTACTGATTGAATATACTTTAATTCAAATAAAATCTTTGCACCTACTTCATACGTATAGTTATTTTTAGCAAGGGTTAAGGGTTATTAACAAGCAGGTTATGTCCTAATTTTCAGCTTTAAAAAAATGCAGCACCCATGTATGCTGACAGCCTGCTGGTATGATATGGATGCAGAAAATGAGTTTATAATACCCTCAGTATCAGGGGTTTAGCCATTTACCCAAATCTAGGGCCTTGTAGAATCTCAATAGACATGCAGTACAAACTTTGGTTCAGTTATACTAAGAACATGTTTGTCTTCCATCCTGCAAAGTTCGGTGAGGCTATGAATAACACTTTAAGATATTAATGACAATCTCAAGGACTGACAAAAAATATGAATATTTTTACAGGCCTTGGTTTTGGGACCCAAATATAATATAGAAAAACTCTTCATCTGAGATGTTGCTGCAACCACTTTCCTGGATTCTGACTGATTTGACATGGAATAAAGCCTCTATATTCTATTAGACACTAGCAGGAGAAGACCAGGGTTGATTTGGAGGTCTAAACACACCCTTGCCATGATAAACAGGCCGTTGATATGGACGCGGAACGGACTATTTTCTTTAGCGGAAGCAATACAATCGTTTTTAAAATCAATAAATTTTGTCAAATTATTTATTTATTTTGTAGGTAGCAATGTAATAAGTGGGATCGTGTATAGCGAGGCGGTTGTTATAGCGAATAACAACCCCTTCAGGCTGATTTTTCACCAGCAATGACTGGAAACTCACCTGTTGGCCGCTCATCATGTTCAAAACGTCCCTCACCCTCAACGTTCTTGTTCTCTCCTGTTTCCATGTCGGTGGCGGCGCCAAGCAAGTCGCTAACAGCGCAACCCGCTGTTGTGGAGTGCGAATTACATGACCGTTTACTAGCATGTGTGTGGATCTGAAGGCATTTGCGTGTGGATCAGCAAGGCGGAAAATTTGTGCCAAAAGTCACGTGACAGTTTTTCGTACTTGAAGGATTTTGTTTTGTATTTGAAGGATTTTGTTTTGTACTTGAAAGTTTTAAGTTTGTACTTGGAAGATATTTTTGTCATTGAAGACATATGTTTCTTTGTATATGTAAAACGTACTGTATTTGTTTGATAGCTACGTTTTTTATTTGCAGAACAAAATGCATTAGTTTGTGAGTGATGTTTTGTATTTACAAACCACACTGAGTTTGTTTGTGAATTGTTGGGTGTGAGTAAAACACATTTTGTGTGTGTGTGAGGTTTTGGCATGAATCTCACTCGATATATAACTCACCCAACATGTGGCTCTTGCAAACTGATGGAAAGTATCGCGATGTGTGCTGAATGAGACTTCTTGAACGTGATTTCAAAGCGATAAACATCTCATGTCAGTGACGCTAGAGCGTCTATGCGCTAGAGGCGCTTGACCACGCTTCAGTTTTTGACGCTTTGGGGTTGACGCACTGCGCGTGGTGGGAGGGGCGGCGCTGTTTATAGAGCTCGGGCGTAGACGTCATGGAATGGTGCATTGTGGGTAACGGTGGCCATTTTAGAGGCATCGCAAAGCAGGTTTGTATTAAGATAATAGCCAGTCTCCAGAAAAAGTTATAGAACGTGACAAAAAAAGTTGCCTATACCTATACGGACAAACTTAATAATGAAGCCAAACAACGCTAATTAAAAAAAGGTTGTAGGCGGAATCGATCCCTATGAACACATGAAAGTTTACCAAGCCTCAGTTTCCCTGATAATTTATCCTGGTCTGTGGAGTGAGCGCTTACACCTCCGATCAATTTAAAAATGTCACTTTCACTTTTTAAAAAGTCACTGGAGGCTCACCTGCAGATCATAAATGGATCTGCAAATTAAACGTGGAGAAAACAATCTTTTTCACTAAGGAAATGTTAACATTAACCAAGCATCAGTGGTGACACACACACACACACACACACTTATCAGATTCTGCGAGCTATGAAGCTTGTCTATGCGGGTTTGTTACACTTCAGGAGTAATTACTCACCTATCATACTTGCAAAAATCCACTGTTTTCCTCCGGTAGTTCTGTAATCCGGTATGATATTGACGAACATTCACCTCAGACACAACCCACCATTCGCCAAAACAAGTTGCTTAACTTCCTATTTTGAAGTTCGTTCCAGTTTTTTTTTTTTTTTTTAAACAAGTTGTTCAAATTTGTTAAATACAGTCAGCACAAAAATATCAAAAAGCAAATTAAGTTCAGGATTGGGTCAAAAGAAAATGTTTAAACAAAAAATACAGACACTAAACTGACTCCCTTACTGGCCAAAAACTAGAGAAAACGTAATGTGTTTGTGTCTGAGTTTGTGTGTGTGTATGTGTGAGAGAGAGAGAGACCATACACAACATGTCTCACCATAACTATGTATTATAATATTATCGAAGGTGATGGTTTCCCTCCGTACAGTGGCGACCCAAGCCATCTGACGCCTCTTGGTGATTTCAGACACCTTGTGTTTTTTTTCCAAGTAGGAAAATGTTGAAAACTAATATGATTCACGAGGCGTTTGCCCTGTCGATCATGAAACCGATTACAGCAGTTCACAATACAGCAATACTGAACCATTTTCCAAAAAATAATCAAAATTAATGACCAAATGACCAACGTTACCTAATGCCTACTATACAGTACATCTACTACTGTACCGCGATTCCCACAATGCATTGCGACGTGACGCAACGATCCCGACCTCTATTAATTATTTATTATTATTATTTAGGTCTTTCTGTGTTGATTTGCTGTTTATTAATATTTTTAAAACTATAACGCTAAATCTATCAACATTTATTTAGATGTTATCATGTATTCATTCATTTCTTTATTTTAATTATATTATTTCGGTCTTATTACAGGTGAAATATTACAGTAAGCCAGAACACGGGCCGAGCGGGGCTCATTCTAAACCCATTAGCGGACATTCATATCACAGAATCTGACAGCGATCAGAGGCTCATCAGCGACAGCATTTTTAAGAAGCCTTTAAAATAGCCTTAATAAAAACTTTTAACTTTAGAGTCTAAAGTAAAAAAATAAAAAAATAAATTAAAAAAAATAAATCTGTAGGCCTATCGCTAATAAATAATTTATTTATTTATTTTTATATATTTTTTTGTTCTTTTTATTTAAACTAAATTGTTTCTTAATGTGAAAATGTGTTACAGTTATGTGTCAAGGACTTGATATTGAATTCTGTAATAAAAATAAAATAAAATCTAGGCCTATGAAAAAAATAAAAATCAATGAAAAAGTAAAGAAAGAACCATTGCACATTTTACAGCCAAAAAAGTTTTAATGTGTTTTTGTCACCAGCAATACAGTATGTTGCTCAGTTTTGTACAGTAAGTTAAGCTCCGATTTTTTTTTCAAGTTTCAGTGAGTTTCTTCTGTTTTCCTGTGAAAAATAAAATAATAATAATAATAATTAATCAGAAATATTGTGCTGAACAGAATCAAAGTGAATCTGAATGATGGCAGGACAATGCAATAGTTACAATAACAGTCAGGTTGGTCATGGTATTTGGTGTTGAAAAAAATAAATATTTCAAATGTTGCGTTTCCAGATGAGATAGCACGTCCATTGAGTGAGGTCTGTACTCCATCACTGAAACGATCCGTGTACGACCACGGAAGATGAGTGCCATTGACTTGCGTTAGAGCACAGACTCACTCCGTGCTCCTATCACAGATTTTAGTTCTGACTATAGCCAAAATGTGTGTAAAACGCCATCAAACTGGATTTTATGATGACAGGACGAGAAAAAATGGCAAGTTAATTACATGCCATTGCAACAGTGTCGACGAAAAGCTTGTAAGTTCCTAAACAAGTGAGTGAAGTCAGGTTGTGGAGGTCCGTGCCATCACGGGACTTTTGTAACTGAAACAAACGTAATTTTTATGCTGACAGGACAATGCAATAACTACAACAGCTGTCTGGTTAATGTCATTATGGCATTTGATGTTGGAAAAGAAACAAACACTTCAAATGTTGCGTTTCTAAATGAGAAAGCACGTCCGTTCAGCGAGTTCTGTACTCCGTCATTGAAACGGGTATCCGTGTGTGGATCACGGGAGGTCAGTGTCATTGACTTGCGTTGGAGAAATATCCGTGGCCGGGTCACGGAATTTGGGGCAATTCCGTGATGGCTTCACGGATTTTGAGTTAAGGACCCGTGGACATTTCACGGAATTCTGTGAGACCAGGTTGGTTCCACCAATCAACTATCGGTGCTGATTAATCGGCAAAACCGATAAATTGGTCGACCTCTAATCCCGATGCACTGCATCCTCAATTGCACGCGTGTGCGTGTGTTCACCTATTTGGGAAGTCGCAGTGACATTCCAGTTAAGGTTTCAAGGGAGTAAAGCCTGTTTATGCCATTAGGAAATTAAATTTGGTAAAATAAATGTTTTTAAAATAAATGTTAATTTAAAAGCAGTGCTCATTCATCAGTGTATTATGCTACCATTAGAGATGCACACAAAGCTTACATTTCCAGGTATGTCCCTCTTTGGCTGATTTATTTTCAAGATGGAGGCTCAACATGGCTTCCGCCATTAGAACAATTCACTCGTATGTATTTTAAATGGCAACTTACTTATACACTTACGAGAATACTTAATTAGTTGTTTGAATTGTATAAACATTGAGAACATATAATTTTGAAAGAACAAATTGTTTTTGTCAAACTTTAACTATTACACAGTGTAGCTTTAATTACTCTTGTCTCGACTCCCTCTGCTATTGTATGCTACCATGACAAAGCACATCAGAATATTATTATTGGTATTCTGTAATTATCCATCTGCCTGCCGTAAGGCTGACCACTGCACAATTGGATATCTTTGATCTAAACTGAGGTCTAACAATAATCTGTAATCAGTCATCTGTCTTTCTTGGTCTTGTCTGGTTCTCATTATATACAAGTTCACATTTTTCATGATATCTACATTATTAAATGATTGAAATTGCATTTGTTTCAATATTCCCAGAGCAGTGCCCGGTGTTCTGTCCAATCTCATTTTGACGTGCATTCTGCAGCATGATGACGAAGCCTTCATTCAAAAATCCACAGAGGAGACCACAGTGTGAATCTACATTCTCAAATTCAGTGACAGATCAGATGACATCGGGATTGTTCTGGAAGGCCGGAACATCTTGCAAGGCTTGGACAACTTTGCGTTAGCTATGGCAATGCTTTTTGGTCTTATGTATGCCTTAAATCTCAACTACCCACCTGAAATGAAAAATACATTTGAGGTACTGCAGAAGATAGTTTTTTAATAACTTGATACTGTTCGTTTACTTCTGTAGCACATACATAAAAATGAGTTGTACTCTTAAAAGAAATGCATGAATTTGACTTCTTATGATTTTAAAATTGAAAACAAAAATGTCAAGGTATGCTTTTGACAACTTGATATTTTTCACCTTTTCCTCTACACCTGTTTGTTTGGTGTATTTGTCTTAATGTTTGTTTTGTTGCAGTTACTGTATGAATGGTTATTACTGTTCACCTTTTCCATGACATGTTTGACTGTGCATTGTCTTTTACTTGAAGTGATGAATAAATGAAATGAGAAAAGTGATATGAGTACTTATGTGCTGTCATTGTTCATTGACATTTGTTCATGGAAAATATATATATATTTTTTTTTTATTAAAGTCACTTATAGTATTCTAAAACTTAATCAGGTTAGTTTTATTTATTGAAACCTCAGCATATATGAATGCAAAATATAAAAATGTCATGTTAGTTTAACAAGCACAAATTATGTATCTTGAACATATATAAATCAAGTTTATTTAACGAACAAATGATGTATTTTGAACATATAAAATCATGTTCGTTTAACAAGCACAAATTATGTATCTTTAACATATAAAAATCATGTCCATTTAACAAGCAAAAAATATGTATTTTGAACATATATAAATCATGTTCGTTTAACAAGCAAAAATGATGTAGCTTTGACATGTGTACATGATGTTGCGTACACCTAACTTTATTATGTGCAACTGATGTACATATTTTTTTTATGTTAATCCAACAGGTTTTTTTTTTCAGTGTATTTTAACTATGACTAAAGCTCAAAACTGAAATAATAATATTATTTAAAAAATTGATATTATATTTACCACGACCGGTGAAACATTCAAATGTCTATTCAAAAAGGTAAGGCGGTCTATGTGCTCAGATGAGAGCGCGTGCGCAGCCTGTTTACATTTAGTTGAATAAATTCGCTCAGCTGGAACAGATTTTGCAGGAACAGCCAGGTACTGGACAAGTAAACCTTCTCTGTCCCTGAAACTAACGCTGCAAATCTTTCACCACCATTTCAGCGAATAGCTTTGTCGTCTTATCGGTTCTGCCTGCGTTGCATTTAAGTCTTAGGGCAAGTGATTCAATGCTTGTCTTAGTTGCCGTTCTGTTATCGCCAGATATTTTATGTACACATTGTAGATGATAGCGCATTGTATTTGTTGTAGATTTGTGTGACAGCTTGGCGCTGCACAGCTTACCCTGAACTGTTTTTTCATCGTTCTTCTCAAAGGGAAACCAGCCATTACTGTGACTTTGAGGCCATGATTATCTGTCTTCTTATGTCTTTTGAGGCATCAAGTGGGAAGCTAACCAATCAGAGATCAGGGCACCGCCCAACGTGCTGCCATAAACAATCAAAAAAAAAAAAGTAAAATAATTTCGATCATAGTTTACGTGATTGATCATCGCTGTAGCGGTCGAGTACTCGATTACTGGATCACTGTTGCCCATCCCTAATGCACTATTTCATCCGTGAAAACCTTAGTCCCCTGGCTATTATGTCAGAATCTGCAATTCAAAATAATTTTCAGCAGCTTTTAGATATTGTTGTTGGTCCGACTTTGTCAAGACAAACCTGACGGAGCTCAGCCCCGAAATTCAACTGCTGTCGCTCTTCTCTTTCTTTTCTTTCCGCTGTAGCTGTTGGGTCCGTGTATATTTTGGTCATTCGATTTTCTATTTAAAAATAAAGATAAATGAGAAACGGTTTGATTGTTGTTTTTTCGTTTTGTTTAAGAAACGGAAAACGAATAGCTGGATTTTTCGTATTTTTGTTTGTGGGTAAAAAATGAGATTATGCTTTAATATTTGTTTGAATGTGTGGGCGGCGCTGAAACGCCCCTTTCATCCCTTCTGTACTGCACTGACAAGCGGCAACCGTGAGCTCAGTTCATTTTCACCAGGAGAGAAGCGGCAGACAGCAGAGTTTATTAATCCTGCCAATTCTTTGCTAGTGGTGCTTGCAAGCTTTTTATATATATATATAGCCTACACTTTTTTTTTTTTTTTGACCAAACAGAAATTAATTTATTCAATGACATTTGAATTTTACTGTAGGATCTACAATGACATGAAATGTGCAGATTTTTAGCCTACTAATTTTATTTTATGCCTATTTAAGAAAAACCTCACAGCCTAACATGTTTTCATTTGCTATACAAACAACAGCAACTGAAGCTTTATCTTGTAGAGTGTAGTCTGCTGCACATCCCGATCCACACCTTCCATCCCGATAACAAGAGGAAAGAGCTTCAGCTCCGTCAGTTTGGGTCGTAAGACACCCTAAATAACATGAAAACCTTACAAAACTCAACAGGATGTGCTCTGTCATCTCGGTCTATATTAACTTCTTTCTGAAATGTCAGAAATGAACCAGGCTCATGCATCAGACGAACCATGTCTAGCTGGACATCATGTCTACTTTTAAAATAAGCAATTTAAATAGAATAATAATAATTTTATATTTAGGCCTATGTAATTCAAATGAAACCAACCAGAGGTGCAGTGTTTCCAGTCTGAACTCATTATCTGTAATGATGTCACACCATATTCGGTCATCTACAGAATTCGTGAATTCAGTTCATAATTCTAAGTAGCCTATAGCCTATAATTAAAACATTTAAAGTAGACTAATTATGGGGAAAACTTAACTTATTTTAATATAAATTTTATCATGGGGTTGGATTTTTCCCATTTTATTTTTTTTTTATGAATGGCCTAGAATAAAATAAGTAGGCAAAAAATTTGTAGTAGGCCTATATTTTATTCCATGTCGTTGTAGATCACAGGCTAAAGCAAAATTCAAATGGTGAATTATGAATAAAGTTGTCGGAAAAATATAATATTATTTTTTATTTTATTATTAATTTAATTAATTAATTTATTTATTATTATTATTATTATTATTATTATTATTATTATTATTATTATTATTATTATTAACCAACAACAATATCTAAAAGCTGCTGAATTTGCTACCGTGGCAGGCCAAATTTATTTTGAATTGCAGATTCTGACATTATAGCCAGGGGACTAAGGTTTTCACGGATGAAATAGTGCACATAGAAATGTCTCTGTGGACGGCGCCGTCTTTTATTCCAACCCGTTATATTCGCTGTAGGCTATCACTGCAATAGTTTGACCAAACTCCCCACCACAATCATTCCCTTTAAATAGATTCCATAATGGTTTGCCAGCTGATGATGATGATGATAACAATAGCCTAATAATAATAATAATAAAAATAAATAATGATAATAATACAAAATAAACAGTTATAGGCTACTAGCTATTTTTTGTTATGTTTTTGGCAGTTTTTGGGCTACAGAAATTTTTACAAACTTTTACAATAGGTAGATAATTTGATTTGATCTTTGAAGTAGCCTATTAGATAGAGATAGCTTCGACATTTGATCACTGTGGTTGGTTACAAAGACGTTACTATTCTGAAAATAATAACGAGATACAAACCTGTAAATATTCAATCGACTTTTCTTAAATTCAAAACAAATTATTAATGCATTCGTAATTTCCATTTCTGAATAGTTGCTATATGGTCACGCAGGTTTGCGCATTAAACCCATGGCCCCGAAAAATATAGCCTATCAACAATTATGTTGTTTCCCCGGACATGATCCCTCTCTGCCAACTTTTTGAACATTTGGTCATTTATTTATTATTATTATTAGGCTATTATAATTATTTAGATAACGCATAGGCCTAAATATAAATGATCAGAAACAAATCGCTTCAACACGTCGAGTTGTTTTTGATTCGGTGTATCAAACGAGTGGATTGAACTCACTCATTAAGACAGTGACTTTCTGCCACCTGGTGTCTGTTTTAGTTTCATAGTAAACGTAGGCTATCACTTCATTGATTCCATCATGTCATATTTATGTCTTCAAAATGTAGGCCTAAGACACTTCATAATATTTGTATGCACTTGTAGGCTAATTGCTGTGTAAATGCATTAAGATCTCTTCTGTATTTATGGCTCTGATGAAGCTCTGGTTGGATTTAAGTGGTAGGCTAACTGCCCTATAGGCTACAGTCTTATCCTCTAACTGAATTTATCGATGTGGATTAACGTGAAGTTCATACATTTAATAAAGCTGTTGCTGTCAGTATTGTTTTTGGAAATTAGGCTACACTCAAATGAAATGGTCTCGTTTCAAAAGCATTGGTCTATATGCTTGCATCGACTTCACTGTAGCCTATGTGCCCTGCTTCCTTTCCATGAGTTTTGACCGAAAAATGGAAAATATCAAGCTCTTCCGTTTCAGAGTCCCTGTTTCATGTTTGTCAGCCCAGGACATTTTACAAATCCAGACCAAACGATGTTTTACGGCCATGTCCGAAAAAAAAGACTAGCCTATCCATGTCACACAGTAAGATTTTAACCATATACCTCGCAGTCACACAGTGTTGCCAACTTCTTTCAATAGAAAGTAGCTAAACCCTGCCTGAAAAGTCGCTAAATGTCGCTAAATGACGTCATATGCTAATTAGCATATTCATGACGTAAGTGCGTCATATTATTTTGCCCTTTCTATGCTCATGTACTGCGTTTTAAGGCAGCCAAAATTCTCAATAAAAGTTTTTTGTTATTATATTTTAATCTTTCTGTTGTCCGACAACGGAATTAATAGTATAATGACTGAAACGCGGTCCATTAAGAACACATAACCAGCTCTCAAAGATGTTAATCTCTGCACTATCCAATTCACGACATTGTCTAATGAAATCACATACACATAAGATTAAGATAATGATTGTACTGTGATCTCGGCTATACTTTTATGTAAAATAGCGTTAGAGGCAACAGAATATATTTTTTAACTGAAAGTGCTGCTCCTCTCTGCTCGCTGAACAGATCAGATGCAGAGAGAGAGGCGTGTGCGCACGCTGGGAGGGAGGGAGGGAGAGAGAGAGAGAGCTCGTGCGGCAGTACCGGAGAGTCTCGGAGACTAAATAAGGTCTGTCAAAAAAAGTCGCCAGATTTGTCGCTAGTCGCTTTTTTGGAAAAAAGTCGCTATGGGGGTCTGAAAAGTCGCTAAATCTAGCGACAAAGTCGCTAAGTTGGCAACACTGCAGTCACAGACCGTATCAACGTCAGTGATCATTATTGTATTTCGCCACAGGGTGTCACTGTGGCCTCAACCCTTCGCCTTCGCTTACTCTGCGCTCGATTGCTATGTCTAAGGTAAACCACGCCCTCCTCATTACCCTACGCAGGAAGAAATGTAGGAAGAAATAAATGAAGAAATAAATAAATGTAGAAATACATAAATGTAGAAATAAATAAATGTGTAAATGAATAAATGTATAAATGAATAAAAGAAGAAATAAATAAATATGGGAAAAAATAAATATATACATAAATAAGGAAATAAATGTATAAAGAATTATTTATTTTCGTTTTTTGCTTTTCTATGTATATTTATTTATATATATATTTATTTATTTTTTTCTTTTTTACATTTATTTGTATATTTATGTATTTATTTATTTTTTATTTCGGCAGACTTGGCATTCCATACCTTAGTAGTTAACAGTAATGAGTTAAGTGTTAATTAATATTAATCACCTGTTAGTTCTTCAATAATTCCTTGTTAGTTATGCAGTAAGTAAGAAACAGTATTCTAAAGTGTTACCCACAGGAGTGTGATTGCTGTGGAATCGAGCCGTGTGCCTGTGTGATACGAGAGGACGCTGCTCATCGCGTTTGTACGGTCCTATGAAATCCGTTGTATTTTTTCCCAAATTCTTTTTTTTTTTTTTTTCAAATTACGCTTTTTTCCATTTACATTTTTCTGGATTACATGTTTTTCTGTTTTAATTTTACTTAACTCCTTTTTAATGGTTAAAATTAATTATATTAATCAAAAAGCATGTCTTATTAATTAAAATCATAAAAAAAACATATAAAAAAATTACATGTTTAGGGTCCTATGAAATGTTTAATTTTTTTCTTCACCATGTGTTTTATTGTTACCCAAATCTGTGTTTTAGCATGTCTAATTATTTAAATGCATTACAATAATTTAATGTATTAATTTTTTTCTTCTAAAAATAGCCTTATGAAATGTTTTTTTTTTTTTTTCTCAGAAATTCTGTTGTGTATTAATTTGTTTCTGATTATCAAATGAAGGCATAAAACATTAATTAAATTTTTATTTTAATTATTGAAAATTAAGCAAACTTTACTTTTTAGTAAACAAGGAGGATTTACTATTAAAAATAAAACGAAACAAAAGAAATGTTGTGTGATTATTCCTTAAAAAAATAATGTTTGTTTCTTTTTAGTAGTAGTAGTAGTAGTAGGCTATGTACATTCTGCTGAACAATAGTTAAATACATTTCTGGCAGATACTTGTCTTAAATTAAATTGGACTTTTATTTTAACGGTTTACCATGTATACAGTACCTTTACAGTTCTGTGTATGTCAGATGCTCATGAAGTGTCTCTCAGTGCAGTTCTGGAGATGTTGTTTGTGTGTTCACGTCCTCATTTAGTGAGACGACAGATGCTGAAATCAGTGCGAGCATCACGTGAGCTTCCATGTGTGTAATAAATGAAGTCACACTTCTGCACCATTCATTAACACAGACACATATGAAGGATTCATATCTAAATAGACTTTCATGGCTTAATATTTACAGGTACAGGTACAGGTCCATAGTGTGATTTGATATAAGTGCAATTACCTTCTTTTGATTAATTCATTCAAATTCTGACAAATTCTGTGACATTCAAATGTAAATTCAGTTTTTGTGACTGGATTCCATGATTCCGTCCTCATTTTCTGCTTGACTTCTGTTGCTATTGTTGATAATATTCTTCTCATGCTGTTTTTGACACGTTACTGTCACTGTGTGGACGCGAATGGCATTGCAGACTCTTTGATGCTCTTTTGACAGTAAATTACTTATTTTCCTGTTTTTATTGTTAAACCAGTGCTCTGGGACTTAACGTTAAGTTTTACTTTTCTCTATTGCATAGTTAAACTTGTATGTTTTGATGGACACTTGAATAAGACTTTATGAACTGGGAACAGAGCTTGAAATTGAAAAAAAAAAAACTTTTTTTTTGTGCATTGAAATTTAGTTTTCCTGTAGCAGAAGCATTTGCATGGATGAACAGGTTTCCATCGGTTAAACTGTAAAATATAAGGACGCTCCAACATCAGCTCAGTTCTGTGGTGAGGTAAAAGACTAATATTGAGTTATGAATCTAACTCTGGTCTGCTGATTGTCATGTTAAAAGTCTGAAGTGAGATGTAAAAATTTACTATGAACTGTTGGTTTAACTGAATAACATCTGAACTTTTTGAGGGAACCGTTTCTTTGATTCTGATTATTGTGGGGATAACTGCAGCACATAAAGAGACTCTGAATGCAAGTTTGAGTTAAGTAAAAAAAATAATTCTTTCTACATTTTCATTGGTCAATTCTCAAATGAAAAGTGATTGTTTATTTTCTGTTATTCTTGTTTCTTTTGTGTATACCCAGTGCCGGCTCTACCCAATATTGGAGACAGGCGCATTTGTCCCCCCCAAAAATCACACCACAATTTTAGTTCTAGCAGTTTGAGAGCGGATGCAGCTCTCTGATGCATGCAAATTAGGCTGCATACAATATCTAAGCTGTTATTGACATTTTAATAGGATGTTCAGTTATAAGCATTTCTTATCTGTGCATTAGAGACCTGCACCGGACGGATTTTTCAGTCCTGCTCCCAAAAGATTCTGTCCTGCGCCGGCCCGCTCCCGCAGAAACATAGCCTAACTTATCTGGGGCCTGATGTATAAACGCTGCGTACGCACAAAATGGGCATAGAAATATGCGTACGCATTTTTCCACGCACATATCGGGATTTATAAAAAATAAACTTGGCGTAAATAAGTGCGCAAAGCAACGATGCTCTTGACCATGCCTACGCACTCTTTTAGAAGAGTATGTGTTTTGGCGACACCAACTGGCCCAAATAGCAATAACTATTTAAAATGAAAAAAACTTCTAAATTATCCTATTACATCACCCAATAAATCAAATTGCATCAACCTGAATTATCATTATAAGCATTGTTAACTAGGTGCAAATACCTTGAATTTACTTTTTTTTTTTTTTAATGAATGGGCTATAAAAAGGTATGTGCGTATATAACATATCATCATAATGGATGCTCTAGCGCTGTTAGAAGACCTTGCTAATGACGCTTTATGGAGAGAGCTTGTTTTCAGAGACCGTGAAGATTTCCTTGTTCATGAAGAAGATTGGCTCATGAGCCGATTTCTATTCCCAAGAGCCATCCTCTTGGAATTGTGTTCTGAATTACGGCCAGTATTGGAAAGACCCTCATGGAGAAACCACGCGCTGCGTGTTCCTGTACAAGTATTGACCACATTAGGCCACTTGGCCACTGGTACTTTCCAGCGAGAGTTGGCAGACCGATCGGGTATGTCGCAGTCATCCCTGAGTCGTGTCATGCCATATGTATGGGATGCCATAGTGAGGATAGCATCCCGATACATCCTAACACGCAAGCTGAACAGGCCAACATCAAAATGCAATTTGCAGCAATCGGCGGTTTTCCCAATGTATTCGGTGCTAATGACTGCACTCATGTTGCAATAAAGGCACCATCTGAGAATGAATTTGCTTTTGCTAACCGAAAACATTTTCATTCTTTTAACGTACAGATCATATGTGATGCGCATATGTCTCTAACAAATGTAGTTGTGAGATGGCCTTGGTCAACTCATGATTCCTAAATTTTGTCCAACAGCAGTGTAGGGAACAGACTGCAAACAGGAGCTGTGCGTGATGGATTGCTTCTTGGTAAGTCGGCAGGAATGCTCAAGTAATTGTAATTGAGTAATGATGCAAATGTGTTTAAAGCATACCTTTTAAAATGTTTTTTCTTTAGGTATAATTATAATCTCCAATGATAAACAAACCCACACTTATTAAAAAAAAAAATTAATTAAAATTTCACATTAATCAATTTAAATTTTCAGGAAACAAAACATGTTTATAGCATTTAAAAATTAAGTGAAATGTTATATTGAATCAATATTGCCCTGGAAAAAAACAAAACGCTATCTGTAGACTATTTTACAAGCATGTACTTTCTTTAAAGTATTCTTATAATATTGTTTATAATTGTTAGCTCTGTCTAGCACTTGATTATATTATAGCAAATGTTATATTAATTGTCCCATTGTATTTATATTCATTGTTTTGTTATATTTTCTTTAGAAAAATATTGTAAATGTTTTACTTCTCAGGAGACAGTGGTTATCCTCTTAGAACGTGGCTACTAACTCCACTAACTAGACCCCAGACCGAACAAGAACGGCGTTATAACGAGAAGCATTGCCGGACGCGTTCAGTGGTCGAACGCACTACTGGTCTGCTAAAAGGACGCTGGAGGTGCTTGGATAGGTCTGGTGGCACAGTATTGTACAGCTCTACAAAGGTTTGCCGCATTGTGGTGGCTTGCGCAGTGTTGCACAACATTGCTCAAAAGAATGGTATACCTGTTCCATCGAACGCCCATACTGAAGATAATGAACCCGACTCTAGCCCTCCTAATGCAGTGCATTGCTATGGAAATACAGCAGCGTATAAATGTAATAAATGGAATGTAAAAAGGCAAGTGAATTCAAATTTTTTTTTTTTCACAAGTTCTTTACGTGAACCACTTATTTCTGACAAAATAATTTGTATTTCTTTCAGTTCAGAACACTGCATTAAAAGCATGAACCATGTGAGGTTGGGTTTGCATGACTTCTTCCGTCAGTACACGCCTTGAGTTACCAGCGCTCGGTGGTGGCACAAAGGATGATGATGATGATGATGCACTGGATTGCGCACAGGATGGGTTTTTTGATGATGGCGGTATGCTGGACGTTGGTGGAGGCACACAAGATGCCGGTGGTGGCACACAAGATGATGGTGGTGGAGGCACACAGGATGGCGGCGGTGGTGGCACGTAGGATCTAAGCCTACATCCCTTGTCTACCCCACTTGGACCACCTAACGGGCTTGAAGGCATTCCAGGATTAACTGTTCCTTTAATCATTAAAAAACGTTTAATTAAATAGAGGTTGTATTGCATATATGTAAATGTGTGAAATAAAATGTTCACTTCATGACTTGCTTTTGTCTTTTTAAGTTACATTTTTAGCATATAAATAAACAGGAAAATCAACTATTTTAATAAACGTATATCTTAAGGGCAGCTGCATCTATTACTAGATTTGTCACTTGGATATTTTAGGACTTTCCACTTCCACAGAATTTGAGTTGGTTGTTTTAAATTATCCACAACACATTTTTTTGGACTCTTGGACTTTGCGAGGCACCAAGGTAACAGCATTGACTGCCTCTGTTACTTGCTCCCATTCTAATATCTTTCTTTTATTTGAAATGCCTGCAGACTTTTTTTCGGCCCTCCACCTCAGACAGTAGTCAGTGAAGTTTCTTTTTTTTTGCTTTTCGTTTCTGTTCTTCCATTTTTAGCCAAACAGATCAATGACAATTATCGGTTGTATTAATATGCAGGGAGATCATACATACTCAAAATAGGCGATCTTAACCTCCTTTTGTGCGTACGCAAATTCTGCCTTATGTGGGTATGCACACTTTAAGAATGGAATCTATGTGAAGTTTTATACATACGGGCCCCTGGTCCCGCTCCTGCCCCCGCCCGCGACTTTCACGTTTTGTCCTGCTCCCGCCCGCAAAAGACCACATAAAAGTAATCTATATAGATTTTTCCAGTAAATGGTCCCCCTCTTTTAGTTTGTTTGTTTTTTATTTCAATGATCAATTTGTGGAAAATAATTCACATAGGAGGTCAAACATTCTAAACATTCAAAATAATATCCTGCAAGTACAATAGGTCTGAAGAGATGAAGAGATTTTTTGGCAAAAAATTTCACAATGCTTGAGTATTGTCTGTTATTAAAGGATTTTAAGGCTGCATTAATTAGGTAAACCGGAACCGGGAACACTTCCCATAACACCTGATTTACTTGCTACTTCATTAGAAGAATGGCATCTACGCTAATATTTGTCTGTTTCTCTCTTATTCCGAGGTCACCGGAGCCACCAGATCCAGTCTGTGTCCAGATCAGAGGGTCACTGCAGTCACCCGGATCCAGTACGTATCCAGACCAGATGGTGGATCAGCACCTAGAAAGGACCTCTACTGCCCTGAAAGACAGCGGAGACCAGGACAACTAGAGCCCCAGATACAGATCCCCTGTAAAGACCTTGTCTCAGAGGAGCACCAGGACAAGACCACAGGAAACAGATGATTCTTCTGCACAATCTGACTTTGCTGCAGCCTGGAATTGAACTACTGGTTTCGTCTGGTCAGAGGAGAACTGACCCCCCAACTGAGCCTGGTTTCTCCCAAGGTTTTTTTTCTCCGTTCTGTCGCCTCTGGCTTGCTTAGTTGGGGTCACTTCATCTACAGCGATATCATTGACTTGATTGCAAATAAATGCACAGACACTATTTAAACTGAACAGAGATGACATCGCTGAATTCAATGATGAACTTCCTTTACCAAACATTTTGCATTATTGACACACTGTTTTCCTAATGAATGTTGTTCAGTGCTTTGACACAATGTATTTTGTTAAAAACGTTATATAAATAAAAGTGACTTGACTTGACTTGTTTTCAGTGTGCTACAGCAGGTGATTTTTAAATCAAATTAAGTCTATGTAACTTTAAAGTAAAATAAATCTGGGACTTCCGGTGAGACGCGCAGCGAGATGGTCGCTTTACACTGAGCTCCTGCCAAAAGCCCTTTGACTGGTGGCTTAACTGCTTGTTTCCTGCAATAAGGTCATTCATATAATATATTGGATAGTTTTGAAACTAATATCGTGAAATGGCGTCAAAGAAAAGTGCAAGTTCGCCTGCAAAACAAGACGTGGGCAAGCGATTCAAAGCTAGCCTTAGCTCAGGAACCTCGCTAGCTAGTTTACTCCCTGAGGAAATCTCCTTGATAATCAAGCAGACGGTAGAGGCGGAAAGGGAGACACTACGGGACCTTGTAACCGAAATGCTGAGTGAGACTTTGACTAAAGCACTAACTATGGTCGAAAGTCAAATAGCTGAAAACGGGACGCTATTGAGATCGCTGAATAGCGACATCAACACGCACGCCAAAAATATGGAAAAGGTGTCCGCTAAAGTCGATACAATGCAAGGAGTGCTTCGCCAGACTAAAAAAGATACCAACCACTGCCTTACAGAGCTGGACACCCTCAGAAGGAAAGTCACCGAGATGGAAGATAGATCAAGAAGGAACAATGTGAGATTGATAAACCTACCAACAGGTGCAGAAGGAGACGATCCAGTCGGATTTCTTTGTAAAATGCTCCCTCAGTGGATCCCGACACTGGCCGGAAAATCCATAGAAATTGACAGAGCCCACCGAATCTTCTCTGCTAACCTCTCCAGACCGCGTACAATGATCTTCAGAGTGCTCCGTTACCGCGATCGTCAAGCCATACTGCAGGGAGCTCGTAATACTAAACCTAAACTTTCAGACAATACTCCGCTTGAATTCTACGCTGACTACAGCGCCGAGACACTGCAGAGAAGAAACAAGTACAAAACGATCCGAGCCCAATTGCGACAGAAAGGCATCGACTCGTTTTTGATCTACCCAGCCATCCTGAAACTCACGTACAGTATTGTTCAAAATAATAGCAGTACAATGTGACTAACCAGAATAATCAAGGTTTTTAGTATATTTTTTATTGCTACGTGGCAAACAAGTTACCAGTAGGTTCAGTAGATTGTCAGAAAACAAACAAGACCCAGCATTCATGATATGCACACTCTTAAGGCTGTGCAATTGGGCAATTAGTTGAAAGGGGTGTGTTCAAAAAAATAGCAGTGTCTACCTTTGACTGTACAAACTCAAAACTATTTTGTACAAACATTTTTTTTTTTTTCTGGGATTTAACAATCCTGTGAATCACTAAACTAATATTTAGTTGTATGACCACAGTTTTTTAAAACTGCTTGACATCTGTGTGGCATGGAGTCAACCAACTTGTGGCACCTCTCAGCTGTTATTCCACTCCATGATTCTTTAACAACATTCCACAATTCATTCACATTTCTTGGTTTTGCTTCAGAAACAGCATTTTTGATATCACCCCACAAGTTCTCAATTGGATTAAGGTCTGGAGATTGGGCTGGCCACTCCATAACATTAATTTTGTTGGTTTGGAACCAAGACTTTGCCCGTTTACTAGTGTGTTTTGGGTCATTGTCTTGTTGAAACAACCATTTCAAGGGCATGTCCTCTTCAGCATAGGGCAACATGACCTCTTCAAGTATTTTAACATATGCAAACTGATCCATGATCCCTGGTATGCGATAAATAGGCCCAACACCATAGTAGGAGAAACATGCCCATATCATGATGCTTGCACCTCCATGCTTCACTGTCTTCACTGTGTACTGTGGCTTGAATTCAGAGATTGGGGGTCGTCTCACAAACTGCCTGTGGCCCTTGGACCCAAAAAGAACAATTTTACTCTCATCAGTCCACAAAATGTTCCTCCATTTCTCTTTAGGCCAGTTGATGTGTTCTTTGGCAAATTGTAACCTCTTCTGCACATGCCTTTTTTTAACAGAGGGACTTTGCGGGGGATTCTTGAAAATAGATTAGCTTCACACAGACGTCTTCTAACTGTCACAGTACTTACAGGTAACTCCAGACTGTCTTTGATCATCCTGGAGGTGATCATTGGCTGAGCCTTTGCCATTCTGGTTATTCTTCTATCCATTTTGATGGTTGTCTTCCGTTTTCTTCCACGTCTCTCTGGTTTTGCTCTCCATTTTAAGGCATTGGAGATCATTTTAGCTGAACAGCCTATCATTTTTTGCACCTCTTTATAGGTTTTCCCCTCTCTAATCAACTTTTTAATCAAAGTAAGCTGTTCTTCTGAACAATGTCTTGAACGACCCATTTTCCTCAGCTTTCAAATGCATGTTCAACAAGTGTTGGCTTCATCCTTAAATAGGGGCCACCTGATTCACACCTGTTTCTTCACAAAATTGATGACATCAGTGATTGAATGCCACACTGCTATTTTTTTGAACACACCCCTTTCAACTAATTCAACTAATTGCCCAACTGCACAGCCTTAAGAGCGTGCATATCATGAATGCTGGGTCTCATTTGTTTTCTGAGAATCTACTGAACCTACTGGTAACTTGTTTGCCACGTAGCAATAAAAAAATATGCGAAAAACCTTGATTATTCTGGTTAGTCACATTGTACTGCTATTATTTTGAACAATACTGTACAAGGGGGATAAATTATCGTTTGATTCAGCAGAGGAGGCTGAAATGTTCTTCGCGGGACAAGACGCCGCTTCAACTCAACCGAATGGGAACAACGCCAGGCCAACTGCTAGAGAATCCTTGCACTTCACAGACATGGAATGACTACTAACAGGACAACATGCGTAGGCATATGATGTTTGAGCTAAAACTTTTTCTATTTAATTTATGATGACGCTATTATGCACGTTAAGTTTTTTTTTTTTTTTTTTTTTTTTTCAGTAGGCTATGCAGCTTTTTCTCATGCCACCTGGGGGTCGCTAAATAGTAGCCTGTGGACTGGATGTAATGTAAAAGCAAGTTTACCTAACAGCGCGGTTATCTTCCGTTTTGTAAATTATTATTATTTTATTTTATTTATTTATTTTTGAACCAAGGTTATTTCTAAAAGCGTGTTTCAGTTATGGAAACAGTGGAAGCGGTCCCAGTTAGGGGCTAATAGGCATAGGTTCCTTGTTAGACATCGCTTCGTGGTTCTCACAGATGACAATATGGGGGAGGGGGAGGGGGGTCGGGGTGTTCAGGGGTGTTTTTTTCCGCATGGGATTGATATGTTTTAACACAGGCAAGTGTTTCATGACAGTAGATTATCTTATTTCATTATACACATTGGCAGTTTACTTTAACCTTATTACACACAGTTTGTTTTTGGCATACCTCAATAGGGACAATGGATAGATACAATGTTATGTCATTTAATGTGAGAGGGCTCAACTCCCCATTCAAAAGGTCCAAGGTCTTAGATTTCCTTCATCGTAAAAATGCTGATATAGCATTATTACAAGAAACTCACCTTAAACCTAATGATACTCTAAGACTACAAAACAGGAGATATAAAATGGTAGCTGCCTCATCAGATGGCAGTAGCGCCAAGGGGGTAGCTGTGTTAATGAGACGTAATCTGACTATAAACATAATTAAAGTAAACTCAGATGCTTCAGGAAGGCTAGCATTCTGTTGTACCTCCATTGAAGGAAGGAAAGTAGCCTTTATTAGTATTTATGCCCCAGTCGTCTTTGACTATGCATTTTTTCATAACATTACAAAAGAATTGTGAACTTTAGATGAGTACCACCTGGTTATTGGTGCAGACATGAATACAGTTTTTGACAATACCCTAGACAGGTCGGCTGATGTCGCTACTCACATTCAGATAACTTCTTCTAAGGCTTTAGGTAATTTAGCAAAGGACCTTAATTTGGTGGATCTTTGGAGACTACATAATCCTTCATCAAGAGATTACACATACTACTCTCCAAGCCATAAGTCTTTTTCTAGGATAGACTACCTACTTATCTCTAGTGAATTGGTTTCTGCATCTTCCTCAATAAATCTTCTTTCTAGGCATATCTCAGATCATAACCCTATTGAAGCAACATTTAGTTTTGGAGATATCAGAAACTATAAGTCTTCTAGGTGGAGGTTTAATTCCTCATTACTACAGAATGAAAGCTTCCTTAATCAACTAAAACTTGAACTTAACGAATTCATAGACATTAATAAGGGCAGTGTAGAGAACCCAATGTTCTTATGGGCCTCCATAAAGGGATTCCTCAGGAACAATGCAATCAGATTCTCATCTCACAACAAACATAATAGACTACGTCAGATTTCAGATTTAGAACAAAAATGTGAACGAATAGAAGGCCAACTTAAAAGGAATTATAATAAAGACATGGAATCTCAATTGAAGACACATCAAGCTGAACTAAACAATCTGTTACGACATAGAGTAGAGTATTTAATGCATATTACTAAGCACAAATATTATTCACAAGGTAGCCGCCCAAGTCATCTTCTTGCCCTAACTCTGAAGCGTCAGGAGAAGAGCCGAACAATAGCGTGCATCAAAAAAGATCAAGGAGAAATGGTGACATCTACTCTAGATATAAATGAATCATTCGCATCCTTTTTTGCAAAACTGTACTCTAGCGACTGTCAGTCCTCTGAGAATGATTATACAAATTTCTTTAACAACCTGAATCTTCCTACTCTTTCCATAGAGGATGCAGAACATCTTGACTTGCCTATCTCACTGGAGGAATTACAATTAGCGCTAAAAAGTATGAAGAGAGGGCGATCCCCAGGCCTAGATGGTTTGCCGGTTGAGCTTTATTCAGTTTTATGGGAGACTTTAGGTCCTTTTTGGCTCGATTCTATAAACTTTGCTATTGAACAAGGGCATTTCCACAAAGACCTTAATACTGCTCTTATTTCAGTTATCCCCAAACTGGACAAAGACCCTTCTGACTGTGCAAGCTACCGGCCAATATCACTTATTAATGCCGACCTCAAAATTTATTCCCGTGTATTAGCCCACAGACTAGAGTCAGTATTGCCAGATTTAATACATCCTGACCAAACAGGATTCATGAAGGGCCGTTTGGCTGCAGACAACATTAGGCGACTAATTCACATTTTAGGTGAAGCGCAGAAAATCCCCTCTTCTTGTGGCCTTCTCTTTCTAGATGCAGAGAAGGCCTTTGATAGGCTTGAGTGGCAGTACTTATGGCGTGTCCTTAAAGAATTTAAGTTTGGTCCTAAGTTTATTAAAATGATTCAGGTGCTGTACGCGAATCCTTCTGCTAGAGTCTGTATAGGAGGTGTCATTTCAAATTTGTTTACTATAAACCGTGGTACAAGACAGGGCTGTCCTCTGTCCCCTTTAATCTTTAAATAGAACCACTAGCGCAGTATATTCGTAATAATATAACTATTTCTCCTATTCACATTGGCACTTCTACTCACAAAGTGTCAATGTATGCAGATGATACATTAATATATATGTCAGATGTACAGAATTCTCTTCCCAACACTATTAAAACATTAAATATGTTTGGTGCACTATCCGGTTTTAAAATTAATTTCTCTAAATCTGCTTTGATGTTAATTAACAGGGATAGAAGTCAGTTAGTTTTACCTACTAATATTGCAATTGCCAAAGAGGTCAAATATCTAGGAGTGTTAATTCAAACATCTATTACAACCATAACTAAATTAAACTACACAAATGCTTTGAAGAAGGTTGAGGAAGATACAAAAAGATGGTCTGCTCTCCCTGCATCTGTCCCGTCTCGCATAGCAGTAGTGAAAATGAATATTTTACCACGCATTAATTTTATTTCCTCTATGCTACCACTACCTCCGCCGAAGGATTACTGGTCCAAGGTTGACTCGCTACTCACAAAATATATATGGAATGGGAGGCGACCACGTATTAAACGGACCACACTACAGCATAACAGACTAGAAGGAGGCTGGGCATTCCCCAACTTTAAATACTATCATTGGTCATTTATCTTGCGTCCAATGAAGCAGTGGTTGGATTCAAATTTTCTGGTCTCTCCATTAACCATTGTACATTGAGGTATGGCCCAGTATTGACATACATGCTTCAGATCATTAGACAAGTTGAGAGATTAGTGGGTTTTAAATCAAAATGGCATAAAACATCTCCTGTATGGCGTAATAACAAGTTATTGTCTGGAAATAAGCCGTTCATTCATGATGTATGGGCAGAGAAGGGTATATGGGTCATTGGAGACTTAAATGGTGAAGATTCTTTACTAAGCTTTAATGACTTGGTTTCACTTTACGGTATCCCTAGACATTCCTTATTCTTTTACTTCAGACTTAGGTCAGCTTTCAAAGCACACAAGGTTGTATGGGGCTCAGAGATGAAGGAGCACCCAGTAGTCGGCTGGATAAAGGTGGCCCCAAAAAGTGTCGTCTCTTTTCTGTATGCTAGGTTACTATCATATTTATCTCCTAAGCCTAGTACATTAGCATGGGATCGTGCAATGGCGCTCAGATGTAGAGAAATAGACTGGAACACAAGCTGGGATAATATATGTAGCTCCTCTCATAATCCTAATCATCAGTTTATTCATATGAAGATATCTCATAGGGCATATCTTACTCCTAGAATCAGACACTTGATTGGTCATGCTCCACACCCATTTTGTACCTTGTGCTCACAAAATACTTTGGGGACTTTTATGCATATAATGTGGGACTGCCCCAAGATCTATGATTTTTGGAATAAGGTGTTACAAGCATTGTCTGATCTGATTGATATTCAGCTCCCTATGGACCCTGTTTTACACCTTCTCAATGATGACTCTAAACTTGAAGACATGAATGAAAGGTCTAGAAAAATTTGGTTAGCTGGTCTTACAGCAGCCAAAAAAATCATTGTTCAAGTTTGGGTTCCACCACACAACTTAGCCCATAAGCATTGGCTGAACACGTTCTTAGAGATTCTTTTTCTTGAACTTTCTTCTGCCAAGATCAACGGCGCTACACCTCGGACTATACAAACATGGAGCAATGGAATCGCTAGAGTTCAGGACATTTTACTGGAAAGACACTAAGTGAACTGTTCTATAACACTGACTGTGCTACACTGATAGTTTTGTTGTATCCCATGCGGTAGGGGTGGGAGGGGGGGTGAGATGGGAGGGTGATGAATGTATTGCTATATATATCTGTACTGTCACAGCATCTCTTTTATATTGTTACCCAACAAGACAAGACAATAAAAATTGAGTACAAAAAAAAAAAAAAAAGTAAAATAAATCTAATCATCCTAATGCAGAACTGATGTTTCACTTTTCAAATGTGTATGCAAGTTCTAATTTACAAAAAACATTACAGTTTAGTCCGTTTCGTTTCTCCTCCAACATGTGAGAAGTTGATCTGAACATCTCTTCACGGTCTACTCATGTTCAGGGCACGGACAGGTACAGTATACGCTTGCGCAGCTTTAGTGCCGGCAGAAAAGGTGCTCTTATTTGTGCGCCAGTACACCAACGGCTGATCGCTTCCTGCTATCTGTGCCTCAGACATGAAACTCTGCACTTCCAGTGCTGAATGGCTGCCTGTGTCCCACGCACCGATTTAGAAATACTTCCACACAAATTACATAGTGAACGATTACAATGTAGTCTGTGCACGCGGGTGCACTTCCGGAAAAATCGGCCGAAAAAAGACCAAAATGTATGGCCGGTCAACCGGTGCATCCCTAATAAATAAATTGTTGTATAGATAAAGGAGACACCATAAAACATATTTTTGGACCAAAATGTATTTTCGATGCTTCAACAAATTCTAACTGACCCTCTGATTTCACATGGACTACTTTGATGATGTTTTTCTTACCTTTCTGGACATGGAAAGTATACCGTACACACAGCTTCAATGGAGGGACTGAGAGCTCTCGGACTAAATCTAAAATATCTTTAACTCTGTTCCAAAGAGGAATATCTCATGGGTTTGGAACAAGATGAGGGTGAGTTATTAATGACATAATTTTTATTATTGGGTGAACTAACCCTTTAAGTGTCATAAGATCTTCCAGAAAACATTATAATATGCAATTTTTTTTCTTCTGATAAATATGAATGTAAAAAAAAAACAACAACAAAAAAAAAACGTTTTAACAGCATATAGTTTATTTATTTTAAAGCTTCATTGTTATATAGACCCCAAACTTCTAAATGGTAGTGTACACTACATTTTTTAATATAAATTATTTTATTTTTTTCAGCAAGGATGCATTAAATTAATCAAAAGTGAGTGTCTAAAAGAAATTTCTATTCATCAAAGAATTCTAACACATTTACAGTATATATTGAGCAGCACAACTGTTTTCAACATTGATAATAATCAGAAATGTTTCTGAGCAGTAAATCATATTATTCTGATTTCTGAAGATCATGTGACTGAAGACTGGAGGACTGATGCTGAAAATACAGCTGCGCATCACAGAAATAAATTACATTTCACAGAAAACTGCTATTTTAAATTGTAATATTATTTCAGAAATTGGTAAGCATTGCATTAGTGTATGTTTGGGGTTAACTTGCTAGTCATATAGTTCAGTGTACCATGGAGAGGTTGTTGGACAGGAGGTTTGCTCAGACTCTGGGATGCAGAAGGCCATCAAGCACTAGAAGAATCTAGAAATATAACAAGCAATCTGTCACAGAGCCAACAATATTCAGTGTACAATGACAGTTTTATCACAAGGGACCAAGCTAGAGCACAGGTCAAATGTAGAAAAGAGAAAGAATATGTATTTAATAAATATCCTGAACAGTTATTATCAATATTATCATTAGACGAGATCAAAATGCATTTAAACTGCAAAGGTGATGTAATGATGTCACTGATTAACGGTAAGGTTAGTGTATATTTAGGTTAAATAAAAAAATGCTATTTTCAATCATCCATTGAAAAATTACCAGCAAATCTTTTATAGAACTATCAATGCCTGTCATCTACACATAAATGTGTTATTATGTGTTAAATGTGTTAAATCCCAAACTCTTCATGAAAACCTCAGTCTACGGAGTTAACATGCGTTACCTCATCTGATAACGGACTTGTTCGAAAACCATTTCTATGAAGTAAATTCAACAGATGCGGGTCAAATACAAGCAAGAGAGATGTCAGGAACAGTGGCATATGATATTTCTGCAATTTTAATTTACTAAACTTACCAAAAGCAGTGAAAACAGCAGTGAGACACGGAGAGCCCAGCTTGCCCATGTTGTTGATCGCCCCGTTTCCATGGCAACTCCCTCCGCTCCAGTGTTTGAATCTGAATGAACGCTATTAGACGGTAGGCCAAGGGTCCGTATCTGCTTTACTTTTCGAAATGGATGATCCCCATGGAGGGAGAACCTGGATTTGTAAAGTTGGGACGGTTGTTTAATTATCAACGATATTAAAAGTGTTGCCACTCCCATTTATTGCACATTTTCCCCAGAATCATAATGCATGAACCGTAAATATGCAGGCAAACGCGGTTGCCTACTATAATAGTTGATCCAATAGTGCGGCAAGATACTGACATGGGATTATTATTAACCAATCAGATATAGTTTGTTTAGAACAGCTTTTTCACGGATGATTTAGCTATGAGACACGAGCAGCAGCAGCGCATCGATATCGTCAAGGATATTCTTTGTGTGATTGTAAGGATTCATTTAATTAGAATATGATATCTATATAAAATGTTTATTCTGTACACTGTTGTTCAAACGTAGCATCTCGTCAGTGTCGTTTTAGTAGGGTAACGTTTCAGCTGGTGAACTATCAGTAGCCAGAGCCATTGAGAATCTTCGTGATATTTGTGAAATGGCTGTAGCACTCCCTGTGGTAGCCAGTGTTTGCTGGTTTGTAGGTTTCTGATTTTGTAACCTGTATACCTGTACTGCCCCTTCTGCAGTGATGCTCATCAGAATCAGAAACATTGATTCAATAAATTTATCCCAACTTATGCCTGTTAAGGGAATTGTGGGTCCACCACTTCCCTCAAATATATGCATACAGCACTTCATGTTTTTCCATTTCATCTAAGTAAACATGGGCAGGAAAGAGAGTATTGACTGTCTCGTTTTTGCATGACGTTATGTTTCCAAGCAATAACATTATGTCAAATGTGTTAAATCAGAAGGGTGTATTTATTAAAGATTACAAAGAAATGACAGGATTTCGTATGACAAAAGGTGTTTACATAGAAAAAATATGTAGCGCTCCAAACAGAAAAAAAGTTCTTGTACTGCAGGTCCTTGTACTACAGGTGCGTAGAGCCAATGGCATTGAAATTCTTCAGTGCTCCAGTGTGCGGCTAGCCACTTCTCTCTCTATTTTTGATTCAAAACAGCTGAACACCTGTGGTAGTGCGATTTGTAGTTGTAGAGAAAAGCCACACATGTGTATCAGTAAATTTGAAGTCACAGAGAGAAATGTTTTAAGAGTTGCAAACCTGTAGCCTTTTTTTCTCTCCCACAAACACAACACAACAGTTACACCTTCTCAAATTCTTCATTGCAGGTGCACAAATCCTATTCTACAAATCACACATTTAGAAACTCGTACGCTCACATTTTTGAAACAATTGCTGCAGTGAATGTGGTGCAAAACGCATTTACACACCCGCATCAAGAAATGTGCAGTCGTGGAGAAATGTTGAACATCCGCAAATCAGTACGTGAATTCATCAAATGAGAGTTGCACACTTGTAGAATATTTTTCTCAGAAATGTCTTGTATATTTTTCAACCTGATCTCAAAGAAATGCGTGAAATGAACACGAGCCCTTAATCCCGATATACGTGGTGGTGGCACGGAATGTGTTGAAATTACGTGTCGGCACCACGGAAACAACACACATACAAAGTCAATGAAGCTAATTTGTCGTGGTGGACACACGGATTCCCTGGTTCAACAACGTCACACAGTGGGCGGCGGTAAATGTTGTTTTCTAGTTTAGGAAACGTCCTCCTTTTATAATTTATTATTTTGAATTTGTTGCTATTTTTGTTGTCTAAATAACAGTAAATTATTTGTTATTTAACTATCGATTTATAGATGGAGTAGTTTTAAAGAATTGACCGAGGCAGTGTTAAATAGATTGTTCCCTTTACGTTATTAAACCCTTTACGATAATTTATGATTTTCAAATGAATTTTCTGTCATAGCATCGAATATTATTAATAATTATTCTTACGAATCAGAAAACTTTCAGTGGTTACCGCGGCAACGGTACGTCACGTTACGCACCGTGACCCACGCTTCTTACCCATAATCACTTTTACCACTCATTTCACCCGCCAATTGACTACAGTAAGTATCTCAACTCAATGGGTGTTTGTTTGTTTGTTTGTTTGTTAAAAAGCACGCAACACCTTTGCTGTTATTTCTTTAGTTGTAGTCAACCCTGGAGATTAGGTTGAATTTGTTACTGTTGCATTCTCATTTACACGGCTACCCGCCGCTATCCAGCCAAATGACAGCTGTTCCCGGCACAGCTGGATTGTGGCACTGCTAGACGCTGCTACCAAAATCAGTTTAAACTCATGTATTTGTCCATGTGTTGTGAAGACAACAATTAACAACGAGTTGTTGCAGTGGTTAATGTTTTATTCAAAGTGCGAAGTAAATGTCAGAAGTGTAACTAAGGGGAATTACCAGAATCAGGGATGGACTGGAATAAAAAAGTGGACCTGGAGTCTTTCCAGAGGATTTGACTGCTCAGTGCGACTTAATGTCATATACCTGATATAATCAAAGCACAATTAAATAGAGAGATATAGATAGAATAACCTGTAACACTATGGTGCCATACTTTTGTAAGACTTTGCCATTTCAGAAGACACTGAAATCATCATGACATAATTGAGGGTAATTGTTACTTTAGTTATGTGTGACATTGAGAAGACAGAGCAGTGGATATTCTGAGAAGCATTTTACGCAACAGGACAGAAAAAGACCACTGTTTCCATTATTTGTAGGCCTAAATAAAAATAGATTTGTGTATGTACTTGCTTGTGTCAAGTGACTGTGGTACAAATCTGACATTTGTACGGTAAGGATTGATTTGTATTTTGATATGATATTTGTGCGTAGTGGTTGTGATTGATTAACATTTATATTTACTCTGTCCTAACAATTAAGAAATGCTCATTTACTACAAAGGCTATTCTAATAATCTTTTGCTTTTTCCTGTTTTACAGCTTTATTGCAACACTTTTTGCCTTCACCAACACACACATATATACACACACGCACACAAATCAAAACAACGGCACTTTTAAGAGCCACACTCTCTCTCTCTCTCTCTCTCTCTTTCTCACTTGTCTCTTTCGATCACTCTCTTTCTCTATTTCTTCATCTTGTTTTTTTTTTTTTTTTTTTTTTTTGTGTATTGTTTCTATTTGTATGTGATGTCCCTAAATTCTGACGTCAGGGTCTTTGATGATCCCAATGATGCCAGGATCCACATGGCAGCATTGATTAGTGATGCTTATCTCCATGATGCCAGGGTAAGGCTTGTCATGAGAAGCAAATACCTAAGTCTGAAAATACTAATTGCTATTGCTGTTTATAGTGATGAAAAGGGTTAGTAAGACCCTTTTATGCAACTACTGAATAATGCACAATTATAAGTGCTGCTGGTATAAGTGCTCTGCAAATATATAGGCTGCCATGGCCAAGAAAAACCCTGCCTTTCCCCAAAGAAAAATGAGAAAAAGCAGGAAGAGATCCCTCACTAATCCACTGGTCACAGGCAGGCGTGAGAAACGTCGGGAAACACACTGCTCTGCATCAGGTTTGTTCTTTACTAAAACACGATTACTGTATCTAAGAATAAAGATAATTCATTAAATAGTGTTTTGGTGGTTACACGTATTATAAAATGAGAGTCAAATACTACTTTGAAAAAATGGTGTTGCAATGTTTGTGAAAATTTTTCTCACTAAAGTATAAGATATTTGAAGAGCATGTGACTGATAATCCTTACTTGTGTTGTGTTTTAATACCTTTTGCTTAGTTCCCCTGCCTCCACTCCAATATTTTCATTTTGAAATGAATTGGTTTCATGTTATATTGATCAGTTATGATTATATTGAAGTAAAATGACTGTCTCTGCAGCTGCTTCTCAATCCAGAAGAAGGGATCCAGTGCATGAGGAAGGCCTTCAGATAGAAGATCAAGAGTTGGCAAGTCTTGGTGAGGATACTGAGTGGTACAGTAGTAACAGTCCACTACAGTTTTTCTATTTCCCACCATTTATTTAATTATAATCAAGCATTATGTTTGGTCAGTTCCATTACAGACTCACAGTATAACTGATATATTAAATTTAATTAAATTTATGCATTTAGCAGACGCTTTTATCCAGAGTGACTTACAGTGCATTCAGGCTAACAGTTTTTACCTAACATGTGTTCCCTGATATATACTTGTGATATATACTCGTGTGTGATCATAATCATGAGTACAGACCTTTTAAGGACAAGTGAATGTATATTTTTGTTTTTTTAGAAACAAGACTCCAAGAGTTAAGGGACACTATAACTGCAGACCAGGTTCCGGAGGGAACAGACAGAATGGTTTCTGCTTGGGAACAAAGGCAGCTTCTCACAGATGTGAGAATGAAAACTGCTAGGCCTATGCTTTTTGATGCAAAGCTCTCAGCCGAGAGAGTATCCGTCCAAAATTGTCACAGATGCTGTGCTGTAGAAGCTGTGATTAGGTGCCTGGACTGTGTACCACTGGACATGGAGTACCTCTGTGCTACCTGTGACATGGAGGCCCACAAGAGAAATATCTTCCATGACAGAGAGGCTGTGTTCCATGGATTTCTTGAGCCCATTCCCCCTACAACTGCTGTGGTGCTGAATGAAAATGGCCAGCCTCAGTTTTGTGAACAAAGTATGTTAAAATTATTATTATATCAAATTGTCTCATACTTATAGTGTAATTCCCCAAATGTTTTTGTAGATTGGCACGTTTATATTTAACAGTGTTTCTAAATGGCTTAGACATTTTTTTCTAAAATGCTAATCTCATTCTAAGATTATTCTCAAAAAGTGCAAGTGTGAAATTTAGTAGCTGAATAACAAAAGTATGATTGGTTTTGACAGTTCTGACCAGCATATCTTTGACCAGCTAAGTCAATTGCATCTTAATAAATGTGTCTAAGCATTTACATAGTGACAATTACAGTTGGTATAGTGGTGTGGCCAGTTTTGATTAATGGTTGTGTTTTAAAGCACTGTTTTGAAAATGAGCTTAGCGTTTTGAGAAATGCATCTAAGGGACTGAGGAAAAGCTGTAAATATGGCCTTCATAACTTCTTTCTGTTTTGCAGTATGTCAACTGCCTGTTCCTGCACCAAGGTCAATTTGTGAATGCACACATGACTTCACAATCACTCCAGGGAAGCATATTTCTGTGGTCACCATCAATTTTTGTGCCTTATTGTACTAGAACTAGCAAAGCGTTGCCCAAATGCCATGTCAAATAGCTAATATATCATAAATTTGTATCTCTGTATAGAAGGCAATCTGTTGCAGTTTGATTACTGAAATTATTTTAGTCTTTACTACAGCATATTTACTTGTTCACAGGACGATACGATGTCTGCTTGCCTCGGAAATCCTGTTCATCATGCTCTGCAGAGTGGACTCCCGAGTTGAAAGAACTGCTCATTTATCGGTACTGGCCAGCTAGCACCAGCTGCCAGACCCTGTACAAGTTTGATGTCTTCACCTCGTTTGAACATATGAAGGTGACGGCACCAGCCATGTCCAGGCAGGCCTTCCTGAAAATGTTGGAGCACAGATCTGTTCAAGCTGGAAGGGTAAATCTGCCTGAATATCACTGAAACGTATAACAAACAAAATTATATTACTTTATACCTAATATTTAATTGTGGGCATTAATTCAAAAAATCCTAACCCGATCATTTCTTAATATACAGACAGGTAGTATCTGTGCTGATACATTTCAGCGAAGCTTTTTTGAGTTTACCTTCTGTCAATACAAAGAAGAGGATATGTGCCAGGTCCATCATTTTGAGTGTCCAGCATGTTATCCAGACATGTTGGCTGTCTGCTCTGATGGGAACCGAAAACATTACCGCTTCAGCAAGTCAAAAGGGTAGGTATAGGTATTTTTCAGAAGTTTATTTTAGACTTGTCTTACACAAATAGTAGCTCTGCGGGTTGTCTTTGAGTGATCATAACTTACATTTTAACAAATAGTAAATGTTGTACTTTTGATTTTTATTACTGACGCATTTTATCTTATCATGGACAGGACTGAGGAGCCACCCATATACGAGGGCTTGTTCTTGGCCAAGGACGAGGAAGTTGCTACCTTTGTTGACCTCGTCAGAGGCAACATGAGAAGTGTACGAACATTTGATTTATTTTTTTAAATATTTTTTATAATACTTGTTTATACAGATATTTTGTGTTTTTATGTATCTTAAAATGTGTTATAAACTGACTTTATAGGCAAATGAAAGTGCTGTGTGCGGTACTGCCAAGTTCACCGCTGGCAGAGAGATGTCAAAAAAGTCTGGTGCTCAGATAGACGAGGAGGGCATTCAAGTTGCAGTTTGCAGGTATGTATGAGCTTGTGTATGATTTTTGAGTCTGATATTTGAGTTTTAATGGTAATCCAAGTCTTAAGGTCCTTGCACACCAAGTCCGAAATTTTCACATGCGTTTTTTCATATTCATGATTCCGTGGCTCTGAATTGTCAAAACACCAGTCAAAGTGAATGCTACTGAAAAACGCAGAAAATCAAACCCGATTCTTAAGTTTATGACAGACGAAAGTTTAGGAGGGAGTCTAACCACTAGATTTTCTTCTGATTTATCAGACATGGGTTTCTCTTACGAGGACTGAACCATTACCGTGGAGAAATATTTGCTTACCCAATGTTTCTTCAAAGAGAGATGTCAAAGAAGGCAAATGTTACCTTCTTCTGTCTGGATGTTACATGCAGGTAATCCACATTGTCATATTGCAAATCAAACTCCATGATTAAATTGTCTTGTTTCTCAGCTTTACAGTGATTTTAGATTTCAATTAAAAATGGATCTTTGTTACACTCACATAATGCTGCTCCTGCTTTTTAGGCACTGGCCCTACCTTAACAAAGTAGCAGAGGGTTTACCAGAGCTTCTGCCATTGACAGAAATGAGGTCATGCCAAAGCCCATACAGCAAAATGCGAGGTACATGCAGTAACTTTGTCTGGTATGGCTGTAGCTATAGGGAAATAATAATGGGTCGGATAATAAAGGATGCTGTGTGTTATCTTTCACCAACTGCTTTTCAGCTGCTTTTGTAGGACATGGATTTTGTTTTCCTCCGCAAAATAAAAAGATTGTGTCATGAGATGTTTTAGAGATAATTGTATGCATTAATGTAGATATAACATTCAAGCAATCTTCAATGCAAAGGATTATTTTTACATTTGTGCATGTTATGCCTGATTGGATGATGTTATATAAAAACTTCTGAAGTACTGCTACATAATGCTTCTCACTCTGTGTTGCAGGTGAGATGGGGTGGCAGAAGCCAGGATGGAGCAGGAAACACGGTGGGAGAAGAAGTAGAGCAGGTATGGTATTAATGTCAGTATTTTAACTATGGCTACAAAGAGTCTTAATAGAATCCATAACACCAAAAGGTACTTATTTGTCATCTAAGTAACACGCCTGGTGTGAGGGTTAAAGTACATCCTTTATGTATGAGTTCAAATAAATAATAGGCAGTTCAGTTGTTCATGCATGCGTAAGGGGTCCCAGATTCCTAGGATAATATAGCACACATTTTTTCTGTTAAACCACAACCAGAGGATCTATGGTGTGTAGGTAATATTTTTATGTAATGGAGACCAAAATTTTATTGTATTATTTTCTTTATAGGTGAACAGCTTTCTCTCCAGGGCAGCACTTGTCACAAAATACATGACAAAGGCTGGTTAGTGTTGCCATTATACTTCACGCTGTCATAGCCTAAATAAATAATAATAAATACTTAATAGTGTTTTTACAGGGAATTAAAAAACAAAGTTTCTCTGTTCTGTTCTTACGAAAGTTATCATTGTATTACTTCAAGGGTATTACCCGTTCAACTAACTTTTAGTGATAGGGTTTAGGCATGTCTGTTGGGTTTCTCTTTTTGTCTTTTGGTTGTGAAATCATACTTTTTGGCTTGTGGGTGCATTGTTTTCATTGGGAAGAGTGAACATGCTAACGCGACAGGCCATGGGTTGGAACAGAAGAAAGAGGGACAACCTTCATCAAGTGTTAGCCCACAGATATGTCAAAGTAAGGGTAAATTATAATTGAGATCCTAAGCACTGCCCGTTTCTCTCAGTGCACCATCTACAGCTAGATCTGAAACTATTTGTTGATTAATTGTTTAATAAAATAAATATGTGACTATTTGGATAATAATCTTGTAACTGAGGGGAGGGTAGTGTTTAGGATTGGTCAGTTACCTTCTAAGATTGTAACCTCACTGTTTTACAGACATTTTTCTCCTATTTACAAGTCTGCTTGGTAGTATACACAGATATTTAATGTGTTATTTAATGTAACACCTGTTCTGATGAATGTCTTGTACCAAAAGCTCAAGTAAAATTTGTGGTTTTTTGCATTGTAGTGGTGCGTAGAGCTTTTTTTCTGACTTTTTTTTCTTTTTAAAAGATCACAGAGAGGGCAAAACTGGAAGCTGCCAGCCTTAGCAAAATCAAGAAGGAGCACAACCTTGATCAGGAGACAATACAGCAGTGGGTGTGTGATGTCAGACAATGGGCGGTTACAGGTAAAACAGTACACTATGTATATAGAGTGTGTGTATATATGCACACACACACACACACACACACACACACACACCTGTTAATGACTGTACCTTATACAAATAATAAAAGGTGGCTATATTTTGAAAATGTCACTAATTGTCTCTTGTTCAACTGTTTTGTTTCACCTATTTAGAGAGAGTCTACACTACAGGTTGTACTGAAGAGCTAAGGGCTGACATTGAGAACATCACTGTAACCCTTTTGCGCAAGAAGACAGATCTGTATCGTTTACATGGTTTGTTGTCAAATCAAGTTATTTAAGTTAATAACACTTCAAAAAACAATAATATTCTGGGATTATGGCACAGTTTTCTTTTCGTTTCGATTTGCAGATAGCAACCAGGCAAGACAAAGAAAGAAAAAGAAAATGACAGAGTTGAAGAAGAAGCTTCGCGAAAAGGTCTTGCAATACAACACCGTAGTGGAAGGAGATCCGATTGACGAGGAATTAGCTTGCAGTCTGACAGAGGGATACATCCTACCATGGGAGAGACACAAAGATGGTATATGTATGAATTGCTAGTTTACCATTGTCCTTTTTGTTACTTGTCATGCAACAACACAGGAATGAGATGATACATTGAAATAAAAAATATCATGAATACGAAAATATGGAAATATTTATCATGGAGCATAAACATTTGAATGGTGACATCAACACCATGTTATTCTGCTGTAGTAAATGCAAATAAAATGCTTGACCATCACAATTTCACAAGCTCTCCATCCAGATTATATTATTGTTACTTTTATTCATATTTTTTTAATTGTTTATATTCTACAGAACCAATGCTGTCACTAAAAAGATTTTTCAGAAATAACATAATTCTGTTATACTTATATAATATAATAATAAACATTCCTTTGTCCACTGTTCCATTCCTTTCCCCAACCAAAGGCAACACGTTCAGGTTGAAGAGATCTATCTTCGACCAGGTAATGCTGCTGAAACGCTTGGAGGAGGAGCAGAGCATCCTGGTAAAGGAGATGTCTCAGCACATCAAGTACCTTCTGAAGCAAGTGCAAGAAGTCGAGTCACTTAGAGGACAGACTTTGGAGCGCATCAAAACCAGCAGTATGTACAGTATCTTTAGATTTTAGTGTCATGAATTAATTTATAATAAATAGATATATAAATAAAGATATAAAGATAATAAAGATATAGATATATATCTCCAGGGAGCTCTATACATTGAGTTGTGATCAGACACTAAGCTGACCTGCTATTTGGCTCCAGTGTGCACAATGTTAAAGTTGTAAATATAATGACTAAAAAATAATGTTGGAGTTGCAAATTCAGCATTGTAAAAAGCAAAAATAGTTACAAATGTCATGTATTGTTTTATGTCTCATATTTCTCTTTCTATTGTTTTCCACAATTCCTCTACAGGTTTCAGTGACCTGACAGAGGACGCTACACATGGGCTCAACAGTGTCCTCAGTCGGAGGGGTCACTCACTTAGAAGTCAACACCAACAGGCTGTTAAAGCATACAGCAGTATAGCCACTATGGAATGTGATTTTCTTTCCATACAGGAGGACATTGAGGAGTGGGATGACAATGGGTTCACCAGCCCTGAATCTGAGGAAGACACCTAAAGACTGCTGCCAAACAACACAGAGGAACTGGAGATTTGTACAAAAAAATCTTGCCTTTGTTTTTAAATAGCTGTACCAAAGTATCTACAGGAAAGTTTGTGTAGAGTCTGTATTTTTATAAAAGGAAAAAAAAAATAGAAAAACATTGTTTTATTTATCTCTTCTAACATTTGAGTTTGCTGGTTTCAGACCAAAACTGCTTATTGCTGCTTTAAATAATTAATTGTCATATTTGCATGGAAAAATGTAATGAAGATTCAATGGCAGTCTGTGTGTAATTGTAACAAGTATAATACTAATGCTTTTTTTTTATTTCCATAATATATTTGGATTTATATTTGTTTGCAATATGCATATGCATGTACCCATATTATTTTGTAGTTATTTGTAGTTATAGCATACTTTATGTTTTCTATATCTACATGTAAATACAGACAGACAAATCCAAACATTTTTCACTTACATCCTGTAAAACTGTATAAAGAAATGTCTTGCATATGCACAACTTTAATAAACCCATTTAATGGAATTGTCTGTTGTGTGAACTTAATATGCCAGTTAAATCCTTCAGTGGTGGACCTGGTCGTGAATAAGTACATTTACAAAAGTACTGTAATTAGGTACAAAATACTGGTATTTTGACTTCTGTATTTTCTATTCAGAAAACTGCTTTAGTTACTATTTACTTCACAAAGTTTTCCACACAAACAATATGAAGAATATAAATTAAGGTACTCAACAGTTTATAAAAGTATAGCTAGTACATTAGTTAATCGACAGAACTTTAATTGCCAGCTATTTAGATAATTGTTTAAGTCATGTCATGTAAAAACATTTAATGGTTCCAGCTTCACAAATGTGAAGATTATCTTTTAATTTTGATTATTTAATATATATATATATATATATATATATATATATATATATATATATATATATATATATATATATATATATATATATATATTAAACATTTTTAGGTTTAGACTGACGAAACAAGCAGTGTGAAGGTGTTACTTTTAGGCTATGGGTTCTTGATTAAGGTTGAGGTTTAACTCTGACTCTACTCTAACCCTAATCCTTTACTTAAGTAACATTATTTTGACTTTTACTTGTAACAGAGTATTTGTCCAGCTAATTATTAGCACTTTTACTTTAAAAGTAAAAAAATTAAAAGTAAATTATCTGAAAACATAATCCACCATTGCCATCATTTGAAAGTACTATTTGGACACCTAATTGCTCCTTTTAGACTAATGCTGATGCGCATAAGTTTATGACTGTGCCAAAACACTCAAATAGTCTGTTTGTTGCTTGGCTGCAGTACATACATACAGGTGCTGGTCATATAATTAGAATATCATCAAAAAGTTTATTTATTTCACTAATTCCATTCAGAAAGCATTTTATCTATTTATTTTAATTTTGATGATTATAACTTAAGTAATATTCTAATTTTATGAGAAACTGATATAATCATCAAAATTAAAATAAATAAACAATTGAAATATATCAGTCTGTGTGTAATGAATGAATATAATATACAAGTTTCACTTTTTGAAGCCATCAACTTTTTGATGATATTCTAATTATATGACCAGCACGGTATAATACTACATTTCTAAAAAAATATATAAAAGTTGAGGTCGGGGCTGCAAAGTCCTCACTGAAACTAAGCCTGAGCCAAGGCTGTGTCCATGAGAAGTTGAAATTTAAACTTTTTCTTAGGACTAAACCAAATATATTGTTGGAAAGGGCTCGACATGAAGAGTAAAATATGTCAGTCTGAAGGTTGTAAATAGCTAAAAACAGCATACATGAAACCAACTGTTATGAATAGTTCTTGACCTCAGCTGTATGACTGTACTCATATGGATAGAGTCATCAAGAGGGGAGCTGTCAAAAATGGTCAAACTTGAATTTCACCTATTTAACAGTAAGGTATTTACAATTTTATTACACAAATGTGATTCCCATCCCCTTTAATCCATCACTAGACTTTTACATCATTATTTACAAATTTCAATTTCAGTAAATTGAGTCATATATTTTTAAACTACAATTCCCTCTAGCCACGCCATCCCACTTGATACTAATTAGTATCATATTTGTAGTTTTTCCTGTTTGCAAAGTTGGGCTGTGACTAGGGTCGTAAAAAGCTGTATGCACAGAAAATATATTGAATATCTAGTACAACCAAACTAGTACTTACACTGTATTTAGGTGTTGTATGTTATACAAAAGAAAAGAATTTGGTTTATTTGAGATATTTTCAGAGCTTGAAAAGAAAAGAAATCAGCATCACAGTAGTTCTTCTGGTTTGCAAAATAGGGTTTCCATAGAAAAACATATCAGGAGAGTATCTTAATGTTTAACTACAGCCGAAACATATATTACACTGAATTTATGTAATTTATTTGAAAAAAGCTAACTTTAGGCATTTGATTTGTATATTGTTTAATTAGAATTTTAAAATGTTTGTTGGGCCACCACGACTCAAATAAAATTGCTCCTGTGTGAATGGTAATGTTATCAGTAGCTTACTTACACAATATTGCATTGTGTTAGTAAGGATTAAGGTGCTAGTATATTACGTAGTCAAGGTCAATGATATATGGACAGACCTAAAAAACACCCATATTAAATTAAAACATTTACAGTGCATACTCACGTCGTTTTTAACTTACTAATATAAGGCTACAAATTACTCCCAAATGTGTAAATATGTATATATTATCTCCTTTCCCTTTTCTTGTTATACAGGTATACATTACCTTTTTCAAAATCTCTATTCACTTTTCTTAAACTCTATTTTGATATGAACAGAAATGGTAAATGAACCAAGAAAATGTAGTACCAAAAACTTTTATTAAAGATTGTCAATTCCCATATTTGAAGTTTGTGAAATGTACATTTTCATTCCCATCAAAACTTTAAATAGCTATTTTACATTGTCAATACACAATCAGCTTCAAGGTAACTGCTACAGAGGGTTAGTCCAAACAGTATGTTATGCAAATTAGGATATGGCATGTTTTCATAGTTAATTACGGTACTGTAATTTAGCACAAGAGGTTGAAAGACTGCTATTTCGAAGCCTGTGAATAAAATGGGAAGTTGCTCATTTAGTTTAATTTGTGGCGGAGGTTATTTAATATGAAATCTTAAAATTAAACCGTGTCCTCTTTGATATTAAGCTATGTCCCCCAGTAAAGCACTCCAACTGTGTGTGTCATCAGTGGACTGAACATTATGGCAGTTGTGAAAGGATCAGTTGTTACTAAGTTGTTAGTTTAGCTTGTCTGAGTCAAAATATGATCAACTGTAACTTTTCCATGGTCTGTTGGCCACAAAACAATCCATATAGGGGTCCTTCAAGTTTAAGAAATGTTAAGTTTTGTTGACTGTTGCACTTTATTGAATCCATACACATAAAAGAGATTGTAACAAGCTTGAAGACAAAACATGAAGAATATTAAAGTTCAAATTACATTACAAACTGCTTAACTGATGTAACATGACAAAGTTATGGAACAATACAAGTGGACAACAAAAAATATGTAAAGAAAAAACACTTAACAAGACCAAGGAAAAAAATTATGTTTGCAATGTATGTTGCATATTTGCAGGCTGCACGGGATGGGAATCAGGCTGGCTGCCAGGATGGAGGCCAGATCTTTCCATTGTGAAAAACAAATAAATAAAGAGAGGGAAGTTGAAGGAGAATTAGTAAGTATAATACACAATGAATTGATTGTCATGATTGTAACATTTACTGTTTTACAATACTTTGTATAGTAGTGCAGTGCATCAAGAATCTGTTGTTCCAGAGTGGGGACGAGGTGATAAAATTATGTAACTGTTAACGTAGTCTTGCATAGCAAGACCTATCTCCACACTAGAGCTGTGCCAGAGTTGGAGGAAGGTCTTGTAGTGTTTAGGTCATTATCATTTTGTTGTATCTGGTTTCCATGTGCGCAAAATTACTTTAAAACGAGATATAAAACATGACGGCCATTATGGTATGTCAGAGTTTCTTACAGTAACTGTTGCTCATGGAAAAATAAACAAAACTAGATAATTGTGTAAAAAAATTTAGATAGGCACAATACAGCTGTCAGGTGGACCAAACGTGGTCTTAAAATGTCAAAAATGCTGTGAAAAAAAAAAAAAATCCTCTAACTGACAAATAAATGTATCCATTCACAGTGTACTAACTGCCAAACCCTGAAACCCTGATGTTTCCTCTGACTATACCATAAACATCTCCAATCACTGCATTCCTCTTGTAGAGACTTACAGCAGAAACGTAACTTTTCACTTTTGGTTTCATACGGCTGCGGATGCACAGTACAACATATCAGTTTCTTCACAATTGTAAACAGCATACAAAAACTGTTTGCAGTACAATTTTTCTTTAATAATCTCTACCCAAGACAATGGCTTGTCAACAATCCCCACAAATTAAAACAGTACATTACGTTACATTTATTCATTTAGCTGATGCTTTTATCCAAAGCGACTTACAAATGCTGTTTATGTCAAAGGTCGCACGCCTCTGGAGCAACTAGGGGTTAAGTATCTTGCTCAGGGACACATTGGTGTGTGAATGCTTTCTTCCAGTACAGAGAGATCCATGCACAGATAGATCCAAGAGCCCAATAATAAAATGCATGTAATCATACATAACCAAAAGCTATTTAACATACCACATTGTGCAGGGCTGCCAGTCATAAAGATGTTCTGTCCTCCCCTGTGGCAGGAAGACAAAGACATTGTATTACTGTATGTTATTTAAATGTTGTTCTTTAACAAGGAGTCAATACATATTCATTGTTGACATTTTATATACTGCATATTTTGAATCATAGTAATCAAATAAGATCCATAACTGACACTTCAAGCTAAAGGTATTTACAGGATGCCTACTTATACAGCTCAATGTTGTGACTTAGACAACAGCATTTTGTCAAGGTAACATTAAGTAATTGCAAAACAATTTATCCAACAGTCATAGAATGTCATCCAGTGTTTCCTTTGTATTTTTTTAGGGTGGAGGGAGGTGGGTGTCTTTAGGGGTAATGTTTGTTTTTTTGAATAAATAATAAAAGCGATAAAAGCAATAGGTCTCATTCACTAATTTTTGCGTACAATTTTCTTATTTATACGCACATTTGAACTTCTCACGAGAACTTTCCGCCTACTTCACAACACGTGCGTACGCACATGAGCTTGTTCTTAAACTCGTTCTTCTGTTAGTGAATTTGGAGTCTTCTAAATGAGCGCCCGCGTGCACAAGGTCAGTAATTAGCATAATTCACGCCCAAACCAGCTCCATATAAGGGCTTTCCACAACAAGGCACTTGTACAGAGAAAGAAAATTATGGCACCTAAACAAAAGACAAAGAAAAATAACTTTAACGATAATGAACGTGAGGTATTGCTGTCTGAGGTGGAAGCCAGGAAAAATTTGTTATTTATAAGTGTATCCTCTGGCATAATGGGCACAGGTAAAATAGAAGCATGGGTTATTACACAGGCTTGAAAATAAGGTGGTATAGGGTGAGAGTGGTTGGTGATGTGGCTTAGGTGTGGTTCTTTTTTGTTGCATAAATTAATGAGGACTTCTCTGGGCAACCTAAAGCGACTGAACAGCCATTCGTCACTCTCTGCGAACATATCTGTGCGCACAGTGCGCTCTCTAAAGACGCGCCACGATGTCTTCAAGCAGTACCAAGTGTGCCATGCCTCTAAACAGAAGATGAGACACATTAATCACCGTTTATATAAGGATAGATCAGGTGATTGTTGTTTGGACCTCTAATATATATATATATATATATATATATATATAAAATTGGAACTGTAGCCTAATTATAATTGATCAATAACATCTAATTATATAGGGTTCTTAACACATGCTTATAAGGCCCCGGTGATTATTGCGTACGTGTGGTATAAGTTGTTCTTGAATCTTTTCGTACATTTAGGATAAATTTTAGTATGAAAGTTTTTGATGAATCATGATTTATTCGTGAAAACGTCCGTAAGCACATTTCACGCAAAAATCTGTGCCTACGCATATTTAGAGAATGAGACCCATTGTTCTTAATCACATATTTGTTGCTGCATTTAAAGTGAAATTTAAATTAATTAAGGTTAATGACAATTCCAATAGCATTATTTAACTAATTGAAAGGAAACACTTTCGTCCAGTTAGTCATTGTCCTACCTTTCTTTTCCTTGTCTTTATTATTTCACGGACTGGGAACATTTCAAGCCGATTGTGAGGACAATCTGTAATTGTAAGGAATATATTATTTGCACCAATGTCCACAATATGTGTTGTACTTTTTGTGGAGGAATCAATTCACAATCCACACATGTATGCATTTTTTCCACTGTTTGTCATTAGCACATTTAGCTCGTCCTAGTGAGATTTAAGAACCACAGGAGTATCAAAGGCTGCACATGGTTCTATTCAAAATCTTTTTTTTTGCCATTGCTTCTTTATGTTGTGTTTCCTAATGGGATGTTTACATTTTCCATCGCTTGCCACAAAGGCAGATATATTTTACACTGGTATTCTTTACACTGGGACTTTAACTTTGCAGCTCTCTAATTACATGAAGCAGGGATGTGTAAAGAACCATCAATTAAATTATTATTTAAAAAAACAATAAAATAATATATTATCTAGGCATACAGTATAATTGCAATTCTGGATCAGATCCATAATAAATAAATAATGTTTGGAGGGTTTACAAAAATTACATTAACTTCAAGATAATTATGCAGGGGGAAAAATGTCTGTGCATAGACTAAAACAGACCTTTGATTTTTTGTAGTCTTTTACGTTGCTGTGGACCCCGCAGTGTTGGCTGCACAGCTGAGACCTGGTGTGCTGGTTCCTGGATGGGTGGAGCCTGGTGTGCTGGTTCCTGGTTGGGTGGAACTGTGTGTGGTGGTGTGTGGCTGGAAAGAGCCTGGTGTGCTGGTTCCTGGATGGGTGGAGCCTGGTGTGCTGGTTCCTGGATGGGTGGAGCCTGGTGTGCTGTTTCTTGGATGGGTGGAGCCTGGTGTGCTGGTTCCTGGATGGGTGGAGCCTGGTGTGCTGGTTCCTGGATGGGTGGAGCCTGGTGTGCTGGTTCCTGGATGGGTGGAGCCTGGTGTGCTGTTTCTTGGATGGGTGGAGCCTGGTGTGCTGGTTCCTGGATGGGTGGAGCCTGGTGTGCTGGTTCCTGGATGGGTGGAGCCTGGTGTGCTGGTTCCTGGATGGGTGGAGCCTGGTGTGCTGGTTCCTGGATGGGTGGAGCCTGGTGTGCTGGTTCCTGGATGGGTGGAGCCTGGTGTGCTGGTTCCTGGATGGGTGGAGCCTGGTGTGCTGGTTCCTGGATGGGTGGAGCCTGGTGTGCTGGTTCCTGGATGGGTGGAGCCTGGTGTGCTGGTTCCTGGATGGGTGGAGCCTGGTGTGCTGGTTCCTGGATGGGTGGAGCCTGGTGTGCTGGTTCCTGGATGGGTGGAGCCTGGTGTGCTGGTTCTTGGATGGGTGGAGCCTGGTGTGCTGGTTCTTGGATGGGTGGAGCCTGGTGTGCTGGTTCTTGGATGGGTGGATCACATGGCACCAAATTTAGAATGAAGTTCTCCTCGTCTTCTTGAGGCAGTTGGTCTGGGTTGAGTCTTGTCCAACCTATAAATGGACATGGAACACACACAAATATAATATATAATATGCAATTAGCCCAAAGTGAAAATAAATGCAACCCCAAATCAACCCTAACGGTTAAAAAAAGGTGGACTTAGTGAATGTGATTATACCCACAGGATTCTGAAAGGCATAGGGCAGAGGAGTCAAGGAAAAATGGAGAATCGGTTGGATATGTGTTCTTTCAACAGCTGTTAAGTATCGCCATTATTGTGTCACAGTCTAAGATGCAAAGAACATTGTTATCCATTGTAAACTTCTACAACCTACAATAAAGGTCTACAACCGCCAACAATTCTAAATCTAATTTATTGAAGCACCGCCATCTAAAACATATAAAAAGAAACACCGGCGCTGACCGGTAGGAGGCTGCTGTCAGTGATGCAAGCACTCGTCGGGAGAGTAGCATTAAGCAAAGTTTAATCTACTGTAAAAACACTGAATACTGCTCTTATAAATACAGGAGCAGAAAAACATTAGTTCAAAAGTCGGGGTTGAGTTGCTTTATTTTTTATTTCAGCCAGGGATGTTAGGAAATGTTATATGTTTTGTAAAAAAAAAAAAAAAACATACTCCATGCTGCTCTTATCAATATGATATTAGTTAAATAGCATTAGATATCTGTTAGTTGGGAGAGACTTTATTATTCTTAAATATGCACATTGCTTCTCTGTATGGTATCACCTGGTTGGAGAAGCAGCAATATGTAAAGATTGGCTGATTGTTGACTCCTAATGTTAATTATTGTTCCAGTAAAGTGGATTAATTTGATGGCTAATTTCACTGGTACTTGTGACTAGTGACAATAAAGGGCTACTACTACTAATTTCTAAAATAAGCAGACTAAACAGGTTATCTGTCACTTTTTAGAAATGGGCGGACAAGTAACATAACAAGTAACTTTTAATTCCCTGTAATAAGTAAAGTAATATTATCATTTTTACAGGAGGAGTAACAATTTCGGAGTAACTTTCCCAACACTGGTTGTGGTCTCAGTTAGGTACTTCCAATCTCCAATCTCTATTCGCAGTGGCACAAGTAGTAGATTTATTTTGACTAGGTACCATTGTTTTTAAAAAATACATTAACATAAACACAAGTTAGTCATAAAGGGCAAAATGAGTAGGATTGTTTCTTGCGGTTTGTAAACACATGATTCAAAGTTGGCCCCTGTTGGAAGGAGCCACATTGGCGGATTTTGTGTGAATACAGCCGAAGCCACCGTCAGCTTTTAATATAGGTCTGCTATAAGTGTGTGTGTGTAGCTCAGACACACATACCTGCTTGACAGAGACAGATCACAGAGGAGAGAGATGGAGACAGCAATGTAACCTGGTTGCTACGTTACTACAGAGTCAGAGTCGCGGCTTTTACTTTATGAAAAACCACAGGAAGTCCTGTTTCCCATTTGCGCTAGCTTCCCAGCTGAGTGTTTAGGCCCAGTCAAAACAATACAGTTGCATTAATTTACATCATCCAAGTACTGACATTTTTATTGATTGGATTTATCTGGAGGTCACTAATTTAGCTTTAGCACACATCCAGTGTCCTGCTTTGCTTGTCATCTGGCTGAAATGCAAACTGTGACTACATAAGTCTGCTGGTGGTCTTGTGCTAGAGCTTCCAGCATATTTGATTTGACAGTGAGTGTGACTCATTAAAAAGTTCAGACTGAAAAAAGTGCTCCCACTGCAGATTTCAAAAGTTTGAATAACTTAAAACTACCAAGGAGATAGAAGTGAGGTATTTTAAAGCACATGTGACCCCTGCCATCATCCCAAAGCATTTTTTGTCCTTGTTTTCCACAATACCAGCTCTTTAAAATTACTCTAAGTTTCAGCTAGGCTACAGCCAGATCGGAATTTCTAGTCTTTGATGTTTGGAAAAGTACAGGACAACACCAAAAATTGTTCAATTGATAGAGAATTAATTTAATAAATAAGGTTAAATAAATGCAATCTCACCTTCAACCATCAATTTGTAGATGGCATTCACATTCTCTAAGCATGTCTTAGCGGATGTGCTAAGTTGGGCATGCACTGGCAGCATTATTTTAGTCTGGTACGTGTGAGTCCCTGTCACCATCTTAGGAGGATGTGCAATCAGCAGCAGGGGCTTCATGCCAAGGGTATACAACTTCTCAAGCTGGAACAGAGAGGTAGAGAGATCAATATACACAAAACTGTAGTTTACAGCTGAATTTGTCCTCAAGCTTGATCTGAAGTTACATCAAAGCTAGAAAACATCTACAAACAATCAAACTATGGTTTTTACATAATCTTTGGGTAGATAAATGTGAGAAGTTTTATGAGTTTCAACTCCATAGACATAATAGTTTGGAAAAACCAGTAAACATGAATTGTATTCTTATTAATAGTGTGGATGTATGAGGCAATATATTATACCAGTTATTATACCAATACATTTATTTGCTTATGTCAAAATAATAAAACACTTTTGGTAAATGAGATGATCGGAAATCTACATACCAGAATGGCAGCATCATCAAGCACGTGGGACTTTATTTTATTTTTTTTCATGGATGCCAACCACTGCTTCTGCTGACTTTTAAATTTTTCCATCTTTTTCTGAAGTCTGACATGTTGGGGTTGTGGATGTTTGCAAAACGAACAAATTTTAAGTCCGCAGTATATTTTTTCCCCACAGTTTGGGCAGGTCTTTTTTTGTGATCCTCCAGCCATTGCTGAACAGAAATAGCTGGGAGTGAGATAGCTAGATTAAAAGAGTGATTAAAAGAGGGAGGGAGGCAATAAGAAAAGAGGAGGGAGGCAATAAGAAAAAGAGAGTGATCGAAAGAGACAAGTGAGAAAGAGAGAGAGAGAGAGAGAGAGAGTGTGGCTCTTAAAAGTGCCGTTGTTTTGATTTGTGTGCGTGTGTGTATATATGTGTGTGTTGGTGAAGGCAAAAAGTGTTGCAATAAAGCTGTAAAACAGGAAAAAGCAAAAGATTATTAGAATAGCCTTTGTAGTAAATGAGCATTTCTTAATTGTTAGGACAGAGTGAATATAAATATTAATCAATCACAACCACTACGCACAAATATCATATCAAAATACAAATCAATCCTTACCGTACAAATGTCAGATTTGTACCACAGTCACTTGACACAAGCAAGTACATACACAAATCTATTTTTATTTAGGCCTACAAATAATGGAAACAGTGGTCTTTTTCTGTCCTGTTGCGTAAAATGCTTCTCAGAATATCCACTGCTCTGTCTTCTCAATGTCACACATAACTAAAGTAACAATTACCCTCAATTATGTCATGATGATTTCAGTGTCTTCTGAAATGGCAAAGTCTTACAAAAGTATGGCACCATAGTGTTACAGGTTATTCTATCTATATCTCTCTATTTAATTGTGCTTTGATTATATCAGGTATATGACATTAAGTCGCACTGAGCAGTCAAATCCTCTGGAAAGACTCCAGGTCCACTTTTTTATTCCAGTCCATCCCTGATTCTGGTAATTCCCCTTAGTTACACTTCTGACATTTACTTCGCACTTTGAATAAAACATTAACCACTGCAACAACTCGTTGTTAATTGTTGTCTTCACAACACATGGACAAATACATGAGTTTAAACTGATTTTGGTAGCAGCGTCTAGCAGTGCCACAATCCAGCTGTGCCGGGAACAGCTGTCATTTGGCTGGATAGCGGCGGGTAGCCGTGTAAATGAGAATGCAACAGTAACAAATTCAACCTAATCTCCAGGGTTGACTACAACTAAAGAAATAACAGCAAAGGTGTTGCGTGCTTTTTAACAAACAAACAAACAAACAAACACCCATTGAGTTGAGATACTTACTGTAGTCAATTGGCGGGTGAAATGAGTGGTAAAAGTGATTATGGGTAAGAAGCGTGGGTCACGGTGCGTAACGTGACGTACCGTTGCCGCGGTAACCACTGAAAGTTTTCTGATTCGTAAGAATAATTATTAATAATATTCGATGCTATGACAGAAAATTCATAAATTATCGTAAAGGGTTTAATAACGTAAAGGGAACAATCTATTTAACACTGCCTCGGGCAATTCTTTAAAACTACTCCATCTATAAATCGATAGTTAAATAACAAATAATTTACTGTTATTTAGACAACAAAAATAGCAACAAATTCAAAATAATAAATTATAAAAGGAGGACGTTTCCTAAACTAGAAAACAACATTTACCGCCGCCCACTGTGTGACGTTGTTGAACCAGGGAATCCGTGTGTCCACCACGACAAATTAGCTTCATTGACTTTGTATGTGTGTTGTTTCCGTGGTGCCGACACGTAATTTCAACACATTCCGTGCCACCACCACGTATATCGGGATTAAGGGCTCGTGTTCATTTCACGCATTTCTTTGAGATCAGGTTGATATTTTTCTAACACAAACACAAAGTACATAACTACAGCTGCTTGAATCTGCTGCGATGAATCTCTAACACTGTTTTTCACTTTCAAGTGACAAGTTTCGCGCTCTCCCTTTTGCACCGAGATATTTGGTTCAAAAGTGATTTGTGCATTTGTAGAGGTAGTGGGCGGGACTGTTTAGAGATTAGAGAATTTCAGCCAATCAGAAGAGCTACTTTGGTTCGTTGCTGAGCATAGACTCATGGTGTCTTATTCACATTGTTTCTAATGTCAAATAGTTTATCCATAATGTTAGACCATTGCTATAAAATAATAGTTTTTTGCTTAATATAGAAAAGGAATTTTTTTTTGTATTTTGTTGTAAAAAAATAAATAAAAAAAAGCTAAATGATGCTTGGCTTATTTGGGCTATGATAAATCTTTCTCTGGTAGTCCATCATCTGTGCTCTTGCTGTTGTGAAACGTGTCCATCTTGGAGGCTGAGGAGAAATTCCTGCGAGGACCTGTCATTGACACAAGGTACTGTAAGGATCCTATAAAGGAAAAAAAAAATGAAACATGACATCCTGCCATAATATATAAATAACCATTATTTATACCAATTTTTTATTTATTTTTATCAGTGAGTGGTATCACTTTGAGAGCAGGATAAAGAAACAATTAAAGAAGAGTGGCAAGCCATAGGAGAGTCATCTACAGGAGTCATGATCATAGAACGGCTGTACTTGAGCTCCGTCACTATATTCTTTTCACTGACTATTTTTTACTTAAAAATCAATTTTATACATCATCGTTTCTGTTTATATAACGCGTGAATATATCCTCTATTGTATTCTACAACAAAAACATTCAGAGCGCCTCGCTATCACTAGTTTTATTTTGATCTCCCGGGTCTGCTATTAGCTTTTAGCCAGTTAGCATCAGCAAGCGTGGTTGCTGCTAACTGCGCTTACATTGCTAATACTTCTATTCACACACATTACCACTGCTGTACTCACTGTTACTTGCTTTAATGGCGGATGAATGTCTCCACTCTGTGCAGCTCAAGCTCGAGGCCGTGGGGAAGCAGATTCGCGACCTGGAGGTGAGGCAGGCCGAGCTGAGAGAGCGGAGAGCCGCGCTGGAATCATCCCGGGCTGACGCTCACAAGTCCGGGGTAAGTATACAGCATGCTGTTAACAGTCCCACCACGTCTACTCTGTGTGTTTCTCTGCGCAGGCCCGGTGCACCCAGGACGCGATCTTCCCAGATGTCCTTCACTGCAACGCCGGGACACCACGGACCCTGGGTGCATCCACAGCGGAGGACGCGAGCTGGGTCCCAGGCGACGACTTCTCCCCCTCCTGCCTTCGAGATCTCCATCCAGAACCGCTTCGCTCCCCTCCGCGAGACAGGACGTGACGCTGTGATCATCGGAGACTCCATCGTCCAACACGTAAGTGTTACGTTAGCCGAAGGTAAAGTGCACACTCATTGTTTACCTGGTGCTCATGTTCTTGATGTTTCTGCGCAGATACCCGCGATCCTGAAGGACGGCGAGAGCCCCAGAGCGGTCGTGCTTCACGCCGGGGTTAACGACACCACACTGCGGCAGACGGAGACGCTGAAGAGGGACTTCAGGAGCCTGATCGAGACGGTTCGCAGCACGACGCCCGCGGCGACGATCATCGTGTCAGGACCACTGCCCACGTATCGACGAGGACACGAAAGGTTCAGTAGACTTTTTGCTTTAAATGAATGGTTGTTGTCATGGTGTAAAGAACAGAAACTGCTATTTGTTAATAACTGGAATCTTTTCTGGGAGCGTCCTAGACTGTTTCGCGCTGATGGATTACACCCCAGCAGAATTGGAGCGGAGCTTCTCTCTGACAACATCTCCAGGACACTTCGCTCCATGTGACTAGTAAGACAATTCTCAAATAACCATTATGATGAGTTTTGTTCCAACCGCTTAAATGCTAAAAGTACTTGCGCTGTAAAACCTATTAAGACTGTGTCTGTTCCCCGAATAGTAAGGTCAAAATATAAATATAATGTAGGATCTAGAAAAATCTCATTGTAATTAAACCAGAAAAATGTAAAGTAAATGAACAAAAACAATTTTTAAAGTTTGGGCTCATAAATATTAGATCACTCACACCAAAAGCAGTTATTGTAAATGAAATGATCACAGATAATAGTTTTGATTTACTCTGCTTGACTGAAACCTGGCTAAAACCAAATGATTATTTTGGTCTAAATGAGTCTACTCCACCAAACTACTGTTATAAGCATGAGCCCCGTCAGACTGGTCGTGGCAGGGGTGTTGCAACAATATATAGTGATATTCTCAATGTTACCCAGAAAACAGGATGCAGGTTTAACTCTTTTGAAATACTTCTGCTAAATGTTACACTGTCAGACATGCAAAAGAAATCTAATGTATCTCTTGCTCTGGCTACTGTGTATAGACCACCAGGGCCGTATACAGAATTCCTAAAAGAATTTGCAGAACTCCTCTCAGACCTTCTAGTTACAGTTGATAAGGCGCTAATCATGGGAGATTTTAATATTCACGTTGATAATGCAAATGATACATTAGGACTTGCGTTTACTGACCTAATAAACTCCTTTGGAGTCAAGCAAAATGTCACCGGGCCCACTCATCGTTTTAATCATACACTAGATTTAATTATATCGCATGGAATCGATCTTACTGCTATAGATATTGTACCTCAAGGTGATGATATTACAGACCATTTCCTTGTATCGTGCATGCTGCGTATAACTGATATTAACTATATGTCTCAGCGTTACCGTCTGGGCAGAACTATTGTTCCAGCCACCAAAGAAAGATTCGCAAATAACCTGCCTGATCTATCTCAACTGCTATTTGTACCCAAAAATACACATGAATTAGATGAAATTACTGACAACATGGGCACTATTTTCTCTAATACATTAGAAGCTGTTGCCCCAATCAAATTGAAAAAAGTTAGAGAAAAACGTACTGTACCATGGTATAACAGTAATACTCACTCTCTCAAGAAAGTAACTCGTAGTCTTGAACGCAAATGGAGAAAAACTAACTTAGAAGTTTTTAGAATTGCATGGAAAAACAGTATGTCCAGCTATAGACAGGCTCTAAAAACTGCTAGGGCAGAGCATATACACAAACTCATTGAAAATAACCAAAACAATCCAAGGTTTTTATTTAGCACAGTGGCTAAGTTAACAAATTACCAGACGCCACCTGATTCAAATATTCCACCAACATTAAATAGTAATGACTTTATGAATTTCTTCACTGATAAAATAGATAACATTAGAAATACAATAGCGAATGTAGATTCTACAACATCTAACACTTCAGTTTTATCCATCGCACCCAAAGATAAACTGCAATGCTTTACAACCATAGGACAGGAAGAGCTAAATAAACTTATCACTGTATCTAAACCAACAACATGTTTATTAGATCCTGTACCCACTAAATTACTGAAAGAGCTGTTACCTGTAGCCGAAGAACCGCTTCTCAATATCATAAACTCGTCGTTATCTTTAGGACACGTCCCAAAACCATTCAAGCTGGCGGTTATCAAGCCTCTTATTAAGAAACCAAAACTAGATCCTAGTGTACTGGCAAATTATAGGCCTATTTCAAATCTTCCATTTATGTCTAAAATTTTAGAAAAAGTTGTGTCTGCTCAATTGAGCACCTTCCTGCATAAAAATGATCTGTATGAAGAATTTCAGTCAGGTTTAAGGCCCCACCATAGCACAGAAACTGCACTTGTTAAAATTACAAATGACCTGCTCCTTGCGTCAGACCAAGGCTGCATCTCATTTCTAGTCTTACTTGATCTTAGTGCTGCGTTCAACACCATAGAACAGTGGTCCTCAAATCTGGCTCGCGAGATCCAGTTTCCTGCAGAGTTTAGCTCCGACTCTAATTAAACACACCTGCCTGTGATTTTCTAATGATCCTGAAGATACTGATTAGCAAACTCATGCGTGTTTGATTAGGGTTAGAGCTAAACTTCGCAGGAAAGTGGATCTCGCGAGCCAGATTTGAGGATCACTGCCATAGATCATGACATACTCAAAGATAGATTACAAAACTATACAGGTATTCAAGGGCAGGCTCTAAGATGGTTTAGATCCTACCTGTCCGATCGCTACCATTTTGTTTTATTAAATAGGGTGTCATCTCATTTATCATCATTAAAATATGGAGTGCCACAAGGATCCGTCCTAGGTCCTCTTCTATTTTCAATATACATGTTGCCCCTTGGTAATATTATTAGAAAATACAGAATTAGCTTCCACTGTTATGCTGATGATACTCAGCTATATATCTCAACGAGACCAGCTGAAACTTCCCAATTATCTAAGCTAACAGAGTGTGTTAAAAATGTAAAAGATTGGATGACACACAATTTTCTCCAATTAAATTCGGATAAGACAGAGATACTAATTATTGGACCAAAAAACACTACACAGAATCTTGTAGATTACAATCTGCAACTAGACGGATGTACTGTAACTTCCTCTACAGTCAGAAATCTGGGTGTTATATTAGACCGAAATTTGTCTTTTGAAAATCATATTTCCAATGTTACAAAAACTGCATTCTTTCATCTTAGAAACATTGCCAAGCTACGAAACATGTTATCTGTTTCTGATGCACAAAAGCTAGTTAATGCATTCATGACCTCTAGACTGGACTATTGTAATGCACTTCTAGGTGGTTGTCCTGCTTCGTCAATAAACAAGCTACAGGTAGTCCAAAATGCAGCAGCTAGAGTCCTTACGAGGTCAAGAAAATATGATCATATTACCCCAATTTTACAGTCTCTGCACTGGCTACCTATTAAGTTCCGTATCAGTTACAAATTATCATTACTTACCTATAAGGCCCTAAATGGTTTAGCTCCAGCGTACCTAACTAGCCTTCTACCACGTTACAACCCATCACGCACCCTAAGGTCACAAAAAGCTGGACTTTTGGTAGTTCCTAGGATAGCAAAGTCCAATAAAGGAGGTAGAGCTTTCTCACATTTGGCTCCCAAACTCTGGAATAGCCTTCCTGATAATGTTCGGGGTTCAGACACACTCTCTCTGTTTAAATCTAGATTAAAAACACATCTCTTTCGCCAAGCATTCGAATAATGTATCTTTTTAATTGTGAGTGTAGTTGCATCTGATCAAAGGTGCATTTTTATTCATTAGCTTGGGTTAAACTAATTTTACTTTGTTGGATCAGCAGCTATGCTAATGATGTCTGTATTTTGTTTCTATGTTTCGCCACGGGATTTACATCCCGTGGTAACTAGGATTTACACAAGCTCCAGTCTGGATCCAGAACACCTGAGAAGAGATGATGCTGACCCTCAGAGGACCCCAGATGATGCTAACCCTGAATCAACAAACAGAACTAACAGTTATTGCTAAATGTGTGACTGAATCATATAATAACTTAATTATTAATATTGATAGTTCATCGTCTAGCTGACTACGTCTTTTATTATTATTATTTTAATTTTTTCTAAAATCCTGTCAAATGTGCACAAACTACTAGCTACTACTTAATATTCTAGAAACATAATTTTCTGTAAAGTTGCTTTGTAACGATTTGTTTTGTAAAAAGCGCTATACAAATAAACTTGAATTGAATTGAATTTAATTGAGTCCAACCCTGCTCCTGGCGATCGACTGTCCTGCAAAGTTTAGTTCCGATCCTAATCAAACACACCTGCATTTATTTTTTAAATGAGCCTGAAGACCTTAATTAGTTGCTTCAGGTGTGTTTGATTAGGATTGGAGCTGAACTTTGCAGGACAGTCGATTGCCAGGAGTAGTGTTGAGCACCCCGGGTTTATGCAGTCTGCGAGGTGGTAAAAGAAAAGAGAGTGTGTCGTTATTATAGTTATAGTAGTTTTTTGTAACAATTACATGAACAGCATATTCCCGTCCTAACCGGAAAACGAACTGCTTTCATATACGTACTCCGCAGTACATGCGAGCTCATTTACATAATGTCAGTCGGAAATAATAAGAGGGGTGTTAAAATATGTTCATTATGTCCTCAGTTGTGTAATGCTGTACTGGTTTCTGTGTTATGCATATGTGTATGCCACAAGTCGGCACTAAAGTGTAAGCTACAGAAGACGCGTTTGCTTTATTATGTTTGTCCCATTTGAATTACGGTTCTCTCTTACTGATGGCTGTCTGACCATGAGACAGCAGCTGGAAAAATAAATATGCCAAGAACGGCTAAAGATGATCCATCTCTATCGTCCACTTTTTCCTCCGAATGCAACGCTAACTGAAACTATGAGTGTAGCACAACATAACAGGTTATGGGCCCAGGGGGCTGTTCCATAAAAGCAGGCGAAAAGCGGGGATTAAAGTCCAAAACCTGACTTGAATGAGCCGAGCTAAACATCCGCGCTTAAATTGGTTCCATAACAGTAAGTTGAGGATCATGTGATTTTACTAATTTGAGTCATGTTTAAATAGTCTAGATAATTGCGCGTGCACGCCATTGTTTAAAAGTCCTGAAAAGTCGAGCATGGGTCAATTGATCTACTGTGGGCTACCATGGCAACAAAAGGAAAAGATAGAGCAGCGATGTTCACGGCAACGGAACAGCGTTTGCTATTGGAAACATATGAAGAATTTAAAGATGTCATCACCAAAAAAGGCATTACAGCGGCAATAAATAAAGCAAGAGAGAAAGGTTGGCAGGAAATTGCTGATCGTCTCAATGCGTAAGTAGCGGTGTAAGCTATTTTAAATAATTTATCAACATTGAATGTGTGTCACAATACATTGCAAAGTTTGTGTGTGAATAACAGTAACGTTAATTGCTTTCACGCAGCAGCAACTTAAGTGAAGGAAAAAGACCTGGCAGCAGGTGAAAATAAAATATAAAAATATAGTTCAGAATGGTAAGTAAATCTAATGGGATGTATATATGTAATCAATGCCAGCTTGAAGTTACAACTATTCAGGGTTTTTTTTTTTTATGTATTTTTTTTTAATTGCAGCGACCAAAAAGAAGACTGAGGTTGCTGGCACTGGGGGAGGGCCACCACCAGCCAGCTTCACTCCTGCAGAGGAGCTGGCTTTGGAAATTAATAAAGGGAGGCCCGTCCTTGAGGGAATAGAGGGGGGGGGGGCATCATCTAAAATGATATCAGGTAGTATAAGGAGTGAGTATATAAAAGGTGTGTGTGTTTTATTAGCATTATTCCTTCCTGACTAACTGATTTCCTCCTTCCTTAGGCATTGTAAACCTAAGTACATCATAGCAGTAATGTCACATAGAAGTACTTGTGCTACTGTAATGGTGCATTTTGGTAAAAAAAATATATATTTTTTTCTATCAAGATTCTGTATGCTGTATGGATCCACCAGACATCATGTTGCCTGTGAGTATGAGACCTTTTAAATAAGACATGTAAGCTAATGATTTTAACTGAGTTTAATCAGTGGTCACAGGGAGAAGTGATGGGAGTTGAGGAGGATGAGGAGACTGTGTCTGTATGTTCAAGGAGGCCTGAGGTAGTCACAGGTTCCATGTGATACTTTATTGAATATAAAAAAAGTGTACTTGTGTGATAAAATGATCATAATGTGTTTTCAGGATGCTGACACTGTTCTAGAGCCCTCTCAGTCTGGGACCACATGTGACAAAGTGAGTATAAAGAAATGAAAACAATGTGACAAGAGTATTCAATGAAATAACTTAAATCTATGTTGCTACAGAACCCAGAAAACATAAAAGGAGTGTATAAACGCTACCTCCTTAAACAAATGGAAGTGATTGATATCGACATCCAGTATAAAAAACTGAAGATGAGGAAGTTGGAGCTGAAAATTCAACAGCTAAAGAAAAATGCAAGTAGAACTACCATTTTTAAAAAAGGAAAAGGAAAAAAAAATGACCTTTTTGATCACTTTCCACTACATTTATTTGTGTGTTTTCACCCCTAACAGGCAGATTCACTCTGAATAAAGACAAATCACATTAAATACTTTGACTTCTGTGTGTTTGTTCAACTAAGGAGAACGTTGAGGGGCCAGTGGAACATTTTAAAGGCTACACATGGTTTAGATCATATTAAGCAAAATAATTATTTGCATATGTGTCTCGTATAAGTCTGCCTGTTTCGTTTTCTTCCAATACTGCCTCATTGCCCCAGTCTTCCTCTTCAGCAATCCTTGGTTGCCTCTCTCTCCTCAGACAAGCAATGTCATGGAGCACTACACAAGCAACTACAATGTCACATGCCCTAGGTGGAGTCACTCTGAGGTGCTTCAGGCACTGAAACCTTGACTTTATCAGCCCAAATGCCATCTCTATACGACCTCTTGTGCGTGAATGGGCAATGTTGTAGCGGTGCTGTGCCTCTGTCTGGGGCTCCTGACAGGGAGTCAAGAGGTAAGGCAGGCATGGGTATCCCTTGTCTCCCCTGCATCACTAATCATCTAAAATAAATTTAAACCTGTAGGTCACTACATTTTAATTGCAATGAACTAAACACTGGTGCCCAGCTTAGTACAGAACACTCAGTGCTAGAGCATAGCCTTCAATATCATCTCAGTGGGACCGTATGTCACGGTTCGTGAATGCACCGTCTCCAGCTGTAGTCATGTTACGTCATGTTGATTGTTTCACGTGGGTGTGGCCGCTGATCGTCTGATCAGCGGCAGGTGCGGCTCGTTCCCACAGACGATATAACGCCCTGTCTTTCGTTTCCTGTTTGTCTGATCGTTGTTTGTAGATCCTGGTGTTTGATGTCGTGTTCGTGTTGTTCCTGCCTTGCCTTGTCGCCGTTCTGTCGGATCCTGTCTTCACGCTTGGAATACACTCACCACCATTGGATTATCACCACTATCATCGTCGTTCAGCGCACCCCACGTCACAACTCACCAGTCTGTGCTGCCACCGTGGTTCCTGCGTCATTCTCCGGCCTTCCACCATCATCATACTACCAATAAACTTACTTGTACTCACATTTGTCTCCTGTCCTCCATTAATGCTGTCACAGAACGATCAGACCATCATGGAGGCAGCGAGTACTCAAGCTTCATTTCTGGAGGAATTTCTCAGCGCCAGTGTTCGGAGGATGGACTCCCAGGAGAGGACTCTTAACGACACTGGTCGCGCAGTCCAAGCTTTGGTGACGCAGGTGTCCGAGCTCACCCAGCAGTTCCATCTTCTTCGAGCACCCACTGCGCCACCCACACCGCCCGCTCTCCCGATACCACCAGTGACCGCCTCCCAGCAGGAACCGCGCCTTCCGATCCCGGAAGCGTACTCTGGTGAGCCCAGTTTTTGCAGAGCATTTCTAACCCGCTGTGATATGCATTTTGCCCTGCAACCCAGGACATTCTCCAACGAGAGGGCGGGTGGGAGAACCAGGACCCATGCTGCGACTCGTTCCTGGTGCTCTCCGAGGAGATGAGGCGGGTCTTCGATCGGGCCGTCGCAGGACGGAAGGCGGCCAGGAGGCTGGCGGAGTTACGCCAGCAGGAGAGGTCCGTCTCCGACTTCTCTATTGAATTCAGAACCCTGGCGGCGGAGTGTCATTGAGAACGAGGAGGCGCAGTGGGACATGTTCCTGCATGGGCTGGCTGACCGCGTCCAGAGGGAGATCTACGCCCTGGATCTGCCCCCCTCTCTTAATGGACTCATTGCGTTACGGGTGGATGCCCACCTCACTCGGATGGAGAGGAGGGGGCTGTTCAACACCCCATCCAGGGGCCCGGCGGACGGGCAATTCAGCGGTGGAGACGTGGTCAGCCCCACCTACGATCACGAACCCATGCAGGTAGGGCGTGCTCGGCTTTCCCGGGAGGAGAAGGAGAGGCGGAGATCCCTGGGCCTCTGCATGTACTGTGGGGGAGCCGGACATCAAGCCCATATCTGTCCAGTAAAAGGCCAAGCCCGGTAGTACGCATGAGGCTACTATCGGGTGGGATCTCTGCCGAGAAGACCTCATCACCACCATCATCTACGCTCCTTCCGGTTAGACTGCGGTGGTCAGCACAGACACACCACTGTCAGACACTACTGGACTCTGGGGCAGAAGGTAACTTCATGGACCGTCATCTTGAACACAAGCTCCACATTCCCCTCAATCCCCTTCCGCACCACATCATGGTCCATGCCCTCACTGGACAGCAACTTCCCACTATTTCTCACAGTACTGAGGACATCACACTCATCACCTCTGGCAACCACTCCGAGACTATCTCTTTTCACATCCTTGACTCTCCCTTGGCACCCATTGTCCTCGGGCACCCTTGGCTCCTTCTCCATAACCCCAAAATAGACTGGTCCTCTAATTCCATCCTTTCTTGGTCTCGAAAGTGTCATGAGTCTTGTTTAGTGTCTGCTTGTCCGTCTGTGTCTGTGTCTGTGTTACAGGAGGAGGCGGTGGATTTATCTAACGTGCCCGCTGAGTACCTCCACCTGAAGGAAGTGTTCAGTAAGTCTCAAGCTGCTTCTCTTCCTCCGCATCGGCCTTACGACTGTGCCATAGGGTTATTGTCAGGTAAGTCTCCGCCTAAGGGCAAACTTTATTCACTTTCTGTTCCAGAGAGGGAGGCTATGGAGAAATATATTTCTGATTCTCTAGCTTCCAAATTCATCCGCCCTTCCTCTTCTCCTGCGGGGGCGGGGTTCTTTTTTGTGGGAAAGAAGGACGGATCACTGCGACCTTGTATTGATTACCGAGAGCTGAACAACATCACGGTAAAGAATACTTATCCTTTGCCGTTGATGTCTTCAGCCTTCGAGAGGTTGCAGGGAGCATCTATTTTCACAAAACTGGACTTACGCAATGCGTATCATTTGGTTCGGATCAGGGAGGGGGATGAATGGAAGACCGCGTTTAACACCCCCAGAGGGCACTTTGAATATTTGGTCATGCCCTCCGGGCTCTCCAACTCCCCAGGGGTCTTCCAGGCACTCATCAACGACGTACTGCGAGATATGATTGATCAGTTCATTTATGTCTACCTGGACGACATATTGATTTTTTCCTCTTCTCTCCAGGAACATGTGCAGCACGTCCGACGAGTGCTTCAGAGGTTGCTAGAGAATGGGCTTTTTGTCAAGGCGGAGAAATGCGAGTTTCATGCACAGTCTATTCCATTTTTGGGGTTTATCGTGTCGACTGAGGGAATACGCATGGATCCCGAGAAGGTTAGGGCTGTGGTAGAATGGCCAAGCCCAGATTCTCGTAAGGCCCTACAGAGGTTTCTGGGGTTCGCTAACTTCTACCGGCGTTTCATTCGCAATTTCAGCCAACTAGCCGCGCCTCTGACCGCCTTGACCTCCGCCAGAACTGCATTCAGGTGGTCAAACACAGCGGAAGCTGTGTTTGCGAAACTGAAGAGCCGTTTCATTTCAGCTCCCATTCTGATTACCCCTGATCCCACACGTCAGTTCGTGGTGGAGGTCGATGCGTCAGAGGTGGGGGTAGGAGCGGTGTTATCCCAACGTTCTCCCTGAGACGACAAGGTCCACCCTTGCACGTATTTTTCTTATCGTTTATCTCCTGCAGAAAGTAATCACGATATTGGTAACAGAGAATTGTTGGCAGTCAAGATGGCATTTGAGGAATGGCGACACTGGTTAGAAGGATCGGGGGTTCCTTTTATAGTATGGACCGACCACAAGAATTTAGAGTACATTAGCACTGCCAAAAGGTTGAACTCCAGGCAGGCTCTATGGGCACTTTTTTTCGGACATTTTGATTTTACTATTTCGTACCGCCCGGGTTCTAAAATTATCAAACCCGATTCCTTATCTCGTATTTTTGACCATTCCGAACGCCCGTCCACTCCCGAGTGTATTTTTCCTGAGACATTAGTGGTCTCCACTCTCACATGGGAAGTCGAATCGAAGGTCAGAACAGCCTTAGAAGGGGTAACGCCTCCGCCCGGGTGCCCACCGAACCGCTTATTTGTGCCGGAGGGATTAAGGTCCAACGTTATCCAGTGGGGACATTGCTCTAATGTGGCTTGCCATCCAGGGGTTAACCGTACTAGATTTTTAGTCAAGCAACGATTCTGGTGGCCACTTATGGCTCGCGACATTCACAATTTTGTTTTGGCTTGCTCGGTATGTGCCACTGGTAAGGCTTGGTAATGGACCGCGTGCTGACATAGCGGAACAACGGAGGACATACAGTTTGCCGGAGATGAGACTAAGTATGAGCTTTGGGGAACCAAAATGTTGGGACATTTTCTTTTATCAGGGCTAAAAGACACGGTGCTAAAAAAAAAAAACACAGTCGGAAGTTGAGATGGCAGCGGATGCAAAGAAAAATGCTGATGCATATGCTGAATTGATTTTATTGTTAGATGACAAAGGCCTTTCATTAGTTATGAGGGATGCCCCCAACAACGGAAGAAAAGCTCTGGAAATATTGAGAGAATATTATGCAGGGAGGGGAAAGCCCAGCATAATCAGCTTGAACACCACGTTGACATCGCTTCAAAAGGCAAACGATGAAAGTGTAATGGACTATATCATTAGAGTAGAGACCACCATCACAGCACTGTGAAACGCAGGTTTGCAGAGTTCAAGACTAAACTACGTAGTTTTGAAGAAACAGAAAAGATAAAAGCAGCTGAGTCAAGCGACAGTGTGATGAAGACCGGATGAAGCCGGACGGCGGCCTGCAAAGACAAGCGCACGTGGCTGTATCAAAGATGACACAGAGATAGTGTGCTTCAATTGTGGTACCAAAGGCCATTGAGCTAGAGGATGTCGACAGAAAACGTGGTGCAGTATCTGCAGAAGTGACACACACAAAGACGCAACGTGTAGGCATTAGGACAAGGACATTAAAGACAAAAAGGACGGTGCAAGTAAAATCTCATAAGATGTCGAGGACTACGTTTTCAAGATGAGAGATGGATGGACCAGTGCCCAGCGGCAGCCGACATGCAGCATCCAGGAGAAGGGACTAATGGTGGACACGGGGGTTACCTCTCATATCACGGACATAACCATGTTCAAAAGTTTCAACAGCGCATTCAGGCCAGAAACACACAGTGTCGAGCTGGCAGACGGCACTCGGTGCAACGGGGTCGCTCAGCAGAGGGGTAATGCTGAGGTTTCCCTCATCGACAGCAAAGGACAGCAATGCAAGGTGATGCTGAAAGACGCTTTGTTTGTACCGTCATACCCCCAAAGCATTTTTCAGTGAAGGCAGCGACCGCATGCGGGGCTACGGTTTACTTTAAAGAAGATAAAGACATCCTGATAACCAGAGACGGTACCAGGTTTAACATGCACATATATGGCAAGTTGTATTATTTGCATACCGGAGCTGAATCTAATGATAAGTGTAATGGATGTCACGACATACAAACATGGCACGAGATTTTAGGTCACTGTAACTATGACAATGTTCTTAAGCTGCAGGGTGTTGTTGAAGGTATGCAGGTAAGGGGTAAAACAGGCAGACCTGAACAAGAGTGTTAGGTGTGTATTCAGGGAAAGTTTGCCCAAACCAGAAATAGGGACCCTGATACCAGAGCAAAGGCTCCCTTACAGATGGTACACACAGACCTTGCAGGTCCAGTAGCCACAGAATCCATAGACGGTTACAAATAAGTGCAGCCATCCACTGATGATTACTCAAACACAGTGTTTGTATATTTTCTAAAGAGAAAAAGTGACACCGTACAGGCTACTGAAAAGTTCCTTGCAGATGTATCTCCTTACGGGAAAGTGAGATGCATCAGATCCAACAACGGAACAGAATTTACGTGCAGTGATTTTCAGACACTTTTGAGGAAAAACTAAATCAGACATGAAACATCAGCTCCGTATTCCCCACACCAGAATGGAACTGCAGAGAAGGGTTGGCGTACTCTTTTTGAGATGGGCTGGTGCATGATAGTTGAAAGTGCATTACCAAAGCAACTATGGCACTACGCAGTACAAACAGCAGCAATGGTACGCAACGGGTGTTTTAACAGGCGTACAGGGCAGACTCCTTATGAGTCACTGACAGACAAGAAGCCAAATGTGTCAAAAATGCAAAAGTTTGGATCTGTGTGCTACACGTACAAACAAGACAAGGGGAAATTTGATTCCAGGTGTGACCAGGGTCGTTTTGTAGGTTATGACAAGAACAGCCTGGTGTATTTGGTTTATCATCCAGATGCAAACAAAGTACAAAAACACAGGCTAGTGAAGTTTGTGGGCAAGTCAGTTGTGGAAAAACAGACAGAGACAGGTGAGCCAGATCTAAGCACTGGTTAAGGCAGTGTGAAACCCAAGACTGGTGAGACCACACAGAGTAGGAGTACAGAAAATGCTTCAGAGCCAAGTATACAGAGTGGAAGTACACATGGTGGTATTCTAGGTGAAGTAACGAGGTCTAGTGACCAAAATCAGACATAGCAGAGTGTGACAAGTGGTAAACCAGAGAGTAGGAGGTTTCCAACTAGAGAGAGAAGAACACTGAGTTACTTGGATGACTTCGTAACTGAAGACAGTGATAGTGATGGGGTTAATATCACAGTAGACTACTGCTGCAGAGCGGTGTGTGGCATTCCACAGACTTTTGAGGAAGCAATGAGGTCAGCTTACTCAAAAGAATGGGTAAAAGCCATGGATGAGAAAATCAAGTCTCTACACGAGAACAAAACGTTTACCCCGACGACACTGCCAATAGGCAAGAAAACAGTCGGGGGTAGATGGATTTACTCTATCGAGACTGATGTAGATGGAAGAGATAAATTCAACGTGCGGTTTGTGGCTAAGGGTTACAACCAGAGAATGAGAATAGACTATGGGGAGACATTTTCACCTACGGCAGACTTGACGAGTGTAAGAGTGGTGCTACAAAAAGCAGCGCAGGCATCAAATGGATGTGAAAACAGCGTATCTGCACGCTCCCATAGACTATGAGATCTTCATCAAGAGAAAGAGGGTGTAGTTTACAAGCTAGAGAATCACTTTACGGCTTAAAACAATCCGGACGAAATTGGAATAAGGTTTTACACGATTGTCTAACTGAGAATGGATTCACTCAAAACCCAGTCGACCACTGTGTTTATGACAAAGAGTCAGAAGGAGACAAAGTGATCATAATTACATGGGTCGATGATTTAATTATTGCAGCAAGCAATCAAGAGAAATTAAAAGAAGTGAAAGAGATGCTTGCAGAAAAGCTTAAAATGAAAGATCTGGGCAAACGGAAACATTTTCTGGGTATCGAATTCAATCAGTCAGATGGGTGTGTAAAAATGACACAGGAAAAGTACATTAACAAGATACTTAAGTGTTTTAATATGCAAGACTGCAGGATCAGAGAAACACCCTGCAAGCAAAAGTTTTGTATACTGAGAATGCAGTAAAGTTGAAAGATGTCAGAATGTACAGAGAAGCTGTGGGAAGCCTAATATACCTGACCACTTGCACCAGACCAGATTTGAGTTTCGTAGTTAGCAAGTTATCACAGTATTTTGCTGAACCTACAGAGGAACAGTGGGTCACTGTAAAGCACGTACTTAGGTATCTCAAAGGTACAGCAGGGAAAGGGTTAAGTTTTAGGAGAAACAATTCTGAGAAACAAGGTATACATGCCTACAGTGATGCTGACTGGGCAGCTGATACCTGTGACAGACGCAGCACTACGGGGTACTGTGTGAGTCTAAGCCAAAGCAGCTCTCTAGTGTCTTGGAAGACTAGAAAGCAGCCATATGTGGTGCTATCCACATGCGAAGCGGAATATATGGCACTGGTTTCAACCATACAAGAGTGTTTATACCTAGAACAGTTACTGGGAGGTATAGATAACTACAAGTACACACAAACTGTAGTACATGAGGATAATCAGGGAACAATTGCTCTCGCCAAAAATCCTATAAACAGATCGAGATGCAAAAAAAAAAAAAAAAAAAAAAAAAAATTAAGGCACTCCAGTGTCTATAACTTTTAATTTTAATTTTGAGCATTATCAAATCTGGTTGATTAAAAAGTAAAGCCCAAAGACACCAAAATTATGTTTGTCTTACTTGATCTTAGTGCTGCGTTCGACACCATAGATCATGACATACTCATAGATCGATTACAAAACTATACAGGTATTCAAGGGCAGGCTCTAAGATGGTTTAGATCCTACCTGTCCGATCGCTACCATTTTGTTTACTTAAATGGGGAGTCATCTCATTTATCATCAGTAAAATATGGAGTGCCACAAGGATCCGTCCTAGGTCCCCTTCTATTTTCAATATATATGTTGCCCCTTGGTAATATTATTAGAAAATACGGAATTAGCTTCCACTGTTATGCTGATGATACTCAGCTATATATCTCAACGAGACCAGATGAAACTTCCCAATTATCTAAGCTAACAGAGTGTGTTAAAAATGTAAAAGATTGGATGACACACAATTTTCTCCAATTAAATTCGGATAAGACAGAGATACTAATTATTAGACCAAAAAACACTACACAGAATCTTGTAGATTACAATCTGCAACTAGACATTGTACTGTTACTTCCTCTACAGTCAGAAATCTGGGTGTTATATTAGACAGCAATTTGTCTTTTGAAAATCATATTTCCAATGTTACAAAAACTGCATTATTCCATCTTAGAAACATTGCCAAGCTACGAAACATGTTATCTGTTTCTGATGCAGAAAAGCTAGTTCATGCATTCATGACCTCTAGACTGGACTATTGTAATGCACTTCTAGGTGGTTGTCCTGCTTCTTCAATAAGCAAGCTACAGGTAGTCCAAAATGCAGCAGCTAGAGTCCTTATGAGGTCAAGAAAATATGATCATATTACCCCAATTTTACAGTCTCTGCACTGGCTACCTATTAAGTTCCGTATCAGTTACAAATTATCATTACTTACCTATAAGGCCCTAAATGGTTTAGCTCCAGCGTACCTAACTAGCCTTCTACCACGTTACAACCCATCACGCACCCTAAGGTCACAAAACGCTGGACTTTTGGTCGTTCCTAGGATAGCAAAGTCCACTAAAGGAGGTAGAGCTTTCTCACATTTGGCTCCCAAACTCTGGAATAGCCTGCCTGATAATGTTCGGGGTTCAGACACACTCTCTCTGTTTAAATCTAGATTAAAAACACATCTCTTTCGCCAAGCATTCAAATAATGTATCTTTTTAATTGTGAGTGTAGTTGCATCTGTTCAAAGCTGCATTTTTATTCATTAGCTTGGGTTAAACTAATTTTACTTTGTTGGATCAGCAGCTATGCTAATGATGTCTGTATTTTGTTTCTATGTTTCGCCACGGGATTTACATCCTGTGGTAACTAGGTTTTAAACAAGCTCCATTCTGGATCCAGAACACCTGAGAAGAGATGATGCTGACCCTCAGAGGACCACAGATGATGCTAACCCTAAATCAACAAACAGAACTAACAATTATTGCTAAATGTGTGACTGAATCATATAATAACTTAATTAATAATATTGATAGTTCATCGTCTAGCTGACTACGTCTTGTATTATTATTATTATTTTTTCTAAATTCCTGTCAAATGTGCACAAACTACTAAATATTGTAGAAACATAATTTTCTGTAAAGTTGCTTTGTAACAATTTATTTTGTAAAAAGCGCTATACAAATAAACTTGAATTGAATTGAATTGAATGTTTGTAACAAACTGACGTAGGAAACTGTTACAATTATAAGTTAGGTAGAGCACTTTCAGCTGTCCCATAATGGGGGGTCAGGTTAACATGTTAAACAGGGAAATAGTGTGTCAAATATGAGGCCAGCAGTTTAATTCTAGGTTGCCGCAAAGTCAGATTATGCAGAGGAATCATCTGGTTCCCGTGGTCCTGTCCTGGTCTTCGGAGGGGAGATCTGTCTCTGGAGCTCATCTAGTTGACGTGGAGGATGATGGAGTTGACAAGGTGAAGATGATAAAAAGCCCAAACCAGAGCTGGCAGACACACACAAACACTCATAATGAGAAAGACTGACATTTCCGATTTCTGAACCTGAAGAATAAATAATTAGATTTTTCCATTTTATATTTATTATTTATTTATTCCATTTTTTTTTTTTTTGGCAAGTACATGTTTTTTTTTTTTTTTTACTGATTATTTTATATTGATCAAAAAGGGTACATTTTTTCTTTGTTTAATAATTTGATGCTGATTGTTTTGATGTTGCAATATAGTATTTACACCAAACAAAGACTGGATTAAGTAACCTGATATTTCAAATTAACCTGTAGACTCATAACATTGCATAGCTGTTATGTTTATTCCGAGGGTGTATTTTATTCACATGACATTGATTAGAAAACCACTAAACACAGTTATGGCATTTGCCTCATCCCAGACTCTTGTGTCCTTCCGGAGCACAATATAAACCTGTTCTCCTTTCTCTAACAGCAGTGTTACACCATTGCCTCCATTCTCTGTGTTACAGCTACTCTTGTGATGTTTTGTCATTGCTACTTGATTTCCATTTCTATACAAGGCCAACAGCGTCGGCTGATCAGCCATACAATGGTAGAAGAAGCTGAAATAGTATATTCCCCGGACCGGTGCTGTGAAAATCCCTGTTAAAGAGTGAGATCATTCTCCAGTTAACAGTTGTTAACGTGATTATGGAAGTGTTTTTCAGAAATATAAGATGAGTGGATTAACAATACCTGTGGCATTGTTGTAGGCATTACCAACATTCATGATGACATTCTTGTAAACTAGTGTTACATCTGTGTTGCATGGTCCTAAGAAACGAACGGGCCCGATTGAAGCTGAAAATGCCACTTTTGTTCTGTCTGAAGAGAGCATATACTTTATTAAAATGTTGAAATTTGGCTCAGTAGCAATGCAAATAAATGTTAAAAAACACTTCTACACTATAAAACGTTGAAGTTGTAAATAAAACAAAAATTATCTTCTGTATTTCTCTTTCTTTAAAGCACTTTATAAACACGTATTTAAAAGGGGCTATACATAAAGCCTTACTTACTAAAAAAATATTTTGAGTGCATTCTTTTAAGAAAATACAATTTCAGTCATTTTACACCAAAAATTAATCAATGTTTAAAATTGCCTTTTTTTATTCTTCATGATATTTACTATATATATAAACAGACAGACTCACCTCTGTTTTCCATTTGGATTTTCTCAATCTCAGCTTCACTCTTAGCAAGTCTGGACATCAGCTCTTGCACAGAGTTTTCAAGAGCTTTGAGTCGTGTCTCTGTGGCTTGTAAATTATTATCTGATGTTCCAAGCTCCTTCAGCAGGTCTGTGCATAGTTTTTTGAAAGGACAGCTCAGCTGTTCTTCATTAGACATTTCAGAGGTGACCAGTTCTGTTATGATGAAGATCAAACCTGTTATCGTTACTCTCCCTCTTAATGCTTTAGCTTAACTGTGTCAGAGATTACTGTGAGGTATGTTTTTATCAGAAGTACATTTATATGGCTGTTTCTCAGACAGGATTGTTTCATTACCTTTGTGCTTAATGTTTTACAAAATGTAAAAGCTAACTAACACATTAAAGCTTTTTACAATCTTGTTGACAGCTTTGACCTGAACAAAGCTCTAAATGTTGTACTTTACTAGTTCCTTCATTAAGTGCACTTACTGTAAGTTGTCATGCTTCTTTCACCTTTGTCTGTCATGTTTATGGTTTTAGTGATAGCAGCCTGACTTGTGCTCACGTGTTCGAGTATGCAGTGTGGATCCTGACTTTTCTGTCTGAATTGGTTTCAGTTGGTTGGGATCTGGATGGTCATGCTCCATCTTGTCTCTTTTGTTGTAAGCCTGTGCCATTGGATGTTGTTTCCTTGCCATTGCTACTATCAGTCTGGTTTGTTGTGTCTGCTCTTACCAAAAATAAGTATACTTCGAGATTATTTTATTAAATATACTTGAGTATAGTTCAAATATATTTTAAATATACTTTATCTAGTAAGTATACACATATCAGTGTTCTATTAGTATACTTGTAAGTGTATTATTTCAATAATAAATTGGCCCACTTTTGGTATAGAAAAGTACACATTTAAGTATAACAGCTGTATATTTTTACTACACTACCTCTATGTTTTCAGTTTGTACTGCAACTATACCAAATGTGAACTTATAGGCATACTGATAGTTTACTAAATAAATACTTGTAGCATTTTTAGTTCAATTTGAAATATACTCGTACGTTTTCTTCAAGTAAAGATCATACTTTAAGTATATTTATTCATTTGTATATATTTTGTTATATGAAAATGTGAACATTATAAACACTTGAATGTGGTTAAGTTTCATAAATAAGAAAAATAAAGTAATAAATGAATATCATTTTAATCAAAAAGCTGAAAAAAAAAACAATGAATTGAATTCAGAATGATAATCAAAACATAGATGGAGTCGATCAACACCCCAAAGCTTGACTGTACTTATTACCTCTTCATGGGCCAACATTTTATTTCATAATGTTTCACAGTTTTGATGCTGTTTCATGTCTGTCAGTGTTAGATTACTTGTGGAAGCATCTGCTGTTTTTTGGTTTCTTCTTCACTTATGTTTTGGAAATTCTGTACTGAAGATATGTAATTGCGCCCCTACCTATAACAATAGAAACATTCTAGGAGCACAAGGGCAGCTCAAATACATTTATACTTTTAAGTCAAGTATGCTTAAATTGTCATTTTAAGTATATTTCTGAGAAGTACATAAAAATTAGACAAAGTAGACTTTCCTGTTTTTAGTTTAAAAGAAGTATACTAATAGCAGACTTGAATAAACTTTTTTTTCATAAGGGTGGGTTTGAGCACAAGACTTATGAGTTTTTGTTTGCCATGCAATCTTGTTTTGTCACGTTTATTGTAAGCATGTGAGCACATGCTTGTTTCTTTGTGCCATGTGCTCTTCTGTCTTGGCCCCATCCCCTTTTCACCCTGTCATTTGCTCCACGTGATGTATAGCCAATGACAGGCAACATGTACATCAATGTTTCTCAAAAAGTGTTGTTTCATTACCTTTGTGCTTAATGATTTACAAAATGTTCATTAATGTAATATTGACAGATTACAGCTGTTTAAATTATCATCCTCATGTCATTCCACTCTTATAAGACGTTTGTTCTTCTTTGAAATACAAATTAAGATATTTTTAAGGAAACCTGAGCATTTTTTGTTCTTCCATTGAGAGTCCAGGTAACCAAACCTTAGAAGATCCAAAAATGTCATAAAGTCATTGTAAAACTATTCCACACGAACTGAGCAGTTAATTCAAGCCTTGTGAAATACAATTATACAATGCATAACATTGTATTCACATATAAACACACATTCATAGAGTCATATATCAAATATAGCAATGGAAACTAACACGTGCACGTGCCATGCTAGAACAAATCTCACTGGTTCTTGTTCATCATGGATGTTTGAGATTCTGTGTTTATTTGATGAGCTCAATGTTCATGTGTTGATCATAAAAACTAAAATGATGAAGTCAAATGAACACCTGTAATGAGCAGCCCACTGAGTGGCAAGTTGAAAAACCCATGTGATAAGCTTCTCTTAAAGTCTACAGTAAATCAGTTATGTGAATACCAATTCTACTGTAAGAGTCACATGAAACCAGTGAGATGAGTAAGACAGAAATACCTCTCTGTGTAGCTGTTGTCTCGGGGGTTTGAGGAGTCTGTGTCTCTGTATAAGGAGGAGGATTTCAGTTCTGATGCATCATATTTGATCAAATCCATCTTAGCTCTGTTTGACTTCATTGTTCATCGACTGCTGATGTGTGTCAGTGATCATGTACCTTGTTCTGTAGAAGCTGCTGTAGTTTGACTTGATTTCTTCTCAGAGTTTGAGCTGCCGACTGGAATCAGTGTTGAATCAGCTGAAGCTGCAGAAGAAGAATGATCAGGGCATTATTATTAATATTATTATTATTTTCAAAATAAACTCAGACTCAGGCAGCTCTAGCTCACACAGACAGTTAAAGAGAAACACCGTCAGACATAAATGTAGAAATGTAAGGTTAGATGCAGTTTATTTGTCAAAGTGACTAAAGTGTAGACAAGACACAGTGTATCTCTGAAGGCATCACTGATGATCTTGTCTCCTGAATTCTGTTCAGTGATAATGGAAGTAAGACTTTGCAGATGAACCTCATTCGATCAGAAACAGCCCTGATTACAATATAAACACATGAAGTTATTAATGCCTCATTTATATTACCATTCCATAGTAATGCATTGTCTGATTTGAAAATTGTTTTATCATTTTTTTTTTGGTATTAAGCTTTCAAATAATATATAACTTATGATGATTACAAAAAAATATGTGAGAGGTAAAATGTAAACAAAAATACAATTATTTTAAACAAAATTATTTTTATGGTATATATATATAGGTCACAGTAAACATTGATCTTAACAGCTGATTCTGGACCTGCTTGTGTAGGAGCTGCAGCTGATTTAGAGCTGGTGACTGGAGACGGTGGATTTGTTTCGCTTGGAGCTGGAAAAGATGAATGTTCAGATACGTCATAGACTACCATCATATTTAAATGACTGATGATTAATTGTTCATATAAATCATTTACTTGGATACTTGACAGTATATGTGGCTGAGGTCTTCAGTTGATCTCTGTGTTTAAGCTGACATCTCCACTCTCTGTTGTGATCTTCATTCAGGAGTGTTGTAGTCAGAGAGATGTTACACTGTCCTGAGGAGAATGAGATCTGAAATCTGGAGTCTGTCTGCAGATTCACACCAGCCTGATTCACCCAGATCAGATCAAGACCCTCAGAACGGACTGAAGTATCACAAGAGACTGGATCATCATTATATAACTGACAGAAGAGAGTCAGAGAGCGGCCTGATCTGATCTCAGACTGTGAGGATGATGAAGACACTGAAACAGAAAATCAGACAGAGATTACATGACAATATTACTGTTTAATTCAACATATAAACATAATATTCACAGAAACACTGACCATGAAGAACATGCAGAGAAACACGTGCATCAGCTCCTTGTTGTTGTTCATTCACATATTGTCTGCAGGAGTAACGTCCACGATCTTCTTTTGTGACTTTCTTGATGTTCAGAGAGCAGTCAGAGCCCAGACTCAGTCTCTCGTGTCTCTCTGTGTCAGTCTTCTTTACTCCTCCAGCAATCAGTTCAACTGTCTCTGACGGTCTGCTATAGGTCCATGTAGTTGATGTGCAGCCAGGAAGAGCATTATTACAGGACAGACGGACATCTTCACCAGAACTGAAGAACACTTGAGTCATGTCTGCTCCACTGATACCTACAGATAATAATAATAATAATAATAATAATAATAATAATAATAATAATAATAATAATAATAATAATAATAATAATAATGTGGGTTAATGACTTGGTTATGAAATCACTGATTCTTGAGACAAAACATATCCAGCTTCTGTAACTGTGGGTTTAAAAATGATAATATTTTAAATTTAAATGTTTTGAGGGATTATTGTATATAACACAATTATCCCCTTCAATGTAATTTAATAATTATTTTCTCAAATCTATGACTCTTATTGTGTTCACTACATCTAAAAGAGTGCCACGGAGAAGGTATATTTAATTACTTTAAAATTAATTTATTTATTTGTTATGATGATGTAAAAGAGCTTGTTTGATCAAAAACAACTCTTAACAATATCTCATATTAAAGCGCGGTTTTTTTTCAAGCACGCGTGTGTGTTTCATAAGGTTTTAAAGTAGTGTCCTCTCTTTCTGTCAGCAGCGTCAGATCTTGATTAAAATGTAAAATCATCAGGGAATCTGAGGGGCAGCTGTCTCTCTGAAGGACCTCGTCACATTCCTCCACTCACAATGGAAAAGACAAGCACAAGAATTCAGATAATGATTTAACAAGGGAGTGAAAAACTACAAGCGGACCACAGTGGATATTTCAGAGTCAAAACCCCCTCCAGATCCACCAGATGATGCAGATGAACACCACACCAATGTAACCCTGACCCAACCTGGGAAATAATGCTCAGCTACCAGTATAATATTGTCAGTAGTTGTGTCACTACATATAGACTGAGGAGCAGTTTCAGTATCAGGTCACTGAGGAAGAGGAGGACGATGAAGGATGAGATTTGGCATCTAACGAAAAGCCCAAACCACACAAACACTAGTGATGAGGAAGATACACAGTCTGATGTCTGAACATGAACATAGTTATTTCAGCAGCTGTGTTAGAAATATCATGATCGCTGTAGATTATTGCATCCTCTATGATCACTCCGAGTTGCTGGAGGACAAATAATATTATAGAGTGAGTGATTTACCTTGCTGTGTGCGTATGAAATATGATCTGTTTGAATCATCATCAGCAACAGTAATCAATCACATTATGCTAACATCGTGATGTACAGTATGCTGTACTAAACAACACGGACGAAAACATTTTAGATTTCTTCTCTACACAGAAACTAGTGTTTGTCATGATCATGTTTGTTGATTAATTTTCAGATTGTGTATATTTGGGAATCAACATTCACTATTCCAATATTCCATCGCATTTTTTAAGAAAACATGTCGCAAAATCAAGGATTTTTGCCCGCAACAATCACAAAAATAATCCGCAATTTTCTGGAGGGACTGAATATACTATATGTGCTATACAATGTACACTACACACAGAATGTACACGTTCTGCATTCTGTAAACATATACATGCATAAAATATGCTAAGGTGCAACAGAGTGTACGTGAACTGGATAAAGAAATGTCATGGATGTGCATCGGATGGTATCTGGTGGTTATGGGTAGGTTATTGTATTAAATGCAGTGTGTATGTATAGTACATTGTTGAGCTGAAAACATTAAAGTGCAGTGTGTGGCATACCATATTGTGGGAGTATGTGTCACGGTTCATGAATTCACTCTCTCTCTCTCGTCTATCGTGTTTGTTATGTGTGTGTCTATGGGCGTGGTCACTGATCAGCGATGATCAGCAGCACCAGCTGGTTTCAATTGTTTGTGTTCTATATAAGTTCAGTAACTGGTGTTTCATGTTGTCAGATCGTTGTTTCTCCCTGGTGTGCTCCCGCACCTGTTTCCTGTGTCCTAGTTCCTGCCTGAGTCTTCCTGTGTCTTCATCGTCTTGGAACTTCACGCTTCTCTGGATTATTTGTTCACCTTCACGACGATTGCGCACTCACCGGGATTCGAGGGATCATCACCGAAGCAAGCACCATCATCGTTGCCCACCAAGGTCCCTGTGTCACTGTGCCATCTGCCTTGTGTCCGCCCCTGTGTTGCCTTGTAATTCTGTGACTTCCTGACTTTTGTGCTTTGTTTAATAAACGCCTGCGTTTACATCCTGTCTCTGTGTTACGTAACAGTATGCTGTAGGGTGTATTAGATCTGACTGTTCATTAGTATGATTGTCTGAGGGAAAAAGCTATCCCTCAGTCGGCTAGTGCAGGATCGGATGCTGTGGAGCCATCTTCCTGAGGGCGGCAGAGAGAGCAGTCCATGGGATGGATGGCTGCAGTCACTGATGATCCTCCGGGCTTTCCTTAAACACGGCCCGGTGTAGATGTCCAGGAGGGAGGGAAGCTCACCTCCAACAATGTGGCTGGCAATTCACCTGACCCTTTTCAGAGCTTTACAGTTGCCAGCAGTGCTGTTTCCAAACCAGGCAGTGATGCAGCCCATCAGGATGCTCTCTATAGTGCATGTGTAGAATGTTCTGAGGAAGTTCTCATTCCAAACTTCCTCAGCTGTCTCAGGAAAGGAGAGGCGTTGGTGTGCCTTCTTCAGCACTGCATCAGTGTGTATGGACCAGGTGAGATCCTCGCTGATGTTAACGCCAAGGAACTTAGAGCTGCTTACCCGCTCCACAGGTGTCCTGTCGATGGTGATTGGTGTGTGTTCTCTGCTCTGTCTCCTGAAATCCACCACCAGCTCCCTGGTCTTTTCGATGTTGAGTGAGAGGTAGTTCTCCTGACACCATTTAGTCAGGGTGCTCACCTTCTCTCTGTAGGCCGTCTCATTGTTGTTGGTGATCAGACCTATCACCCTTGTGTCATCTGCGAATTTGACGGTGACGTTGGAGCTGTGTGTGGCTGTACAGTCATGTGTGTACAGGGAGTACAGGAGTGGGCTGAGGACACAGCCCTGAGGAGCACCAGTGTTGAGGGTCAGCAGGGATGAAGTATCGTTGCCCATTCTGACTTTTGCCTGTCAGGAAGTTCAGGATCCAGCTGCACAGATATCTGTTTAGTCCCAGAGTCTGGAGCTTTGCAACAAGTGTGGCAGGCACTCATGTGTTAAATGCTGAGCTGTAGTCCACAAACAGCATTCTCACATAGGTAGAGGGGTTGCTGCGATATGCAAATTGTAGCGGGTCCAATGAGGCAGGCAGCACAGAGCAGATGTAGTCTCTGACGTGGAAGAGATCAGATTTGCCGAAAGGTGGGGGTGGGATTTGTAGGCGTCCCGGAAAGGAGAGTAGCGGTGGTCCAGTGCACGATCACCACGCGTGTTGATGGTGATGTGTTGGAAATATTTTGACCCTATTGTTCTGAAGTTGGCTTTGTTAAATTCCCCTGTAACAATAAACGCTGCAATTGGGTGCACAGTTTCCTGCTCCCATATATTCCCATACAGTTCTTTGAGTGCCTGGTCTGTGTTAGCTTGAGGGGGAATGTAAACAGCTGTGATTATGACCGCTGTTAATTCCCTCAGTAGCCAGAGTGGTCGACACAGAAGCGTTTGAAATTCCAGATCAGGGAAGCAGAAGGATTTAATACAGTGTAGGTTCCTTTCATCACACCACGAGTTGTTGATAAAGAAACAAACGCCTCCACCTCTGCTTTTCCCTGTGAGCTCTTTCGTTCTGTCCGAGCGGTGCAGGGAGAACCCCGTAAGCTCGATGGCTGAGTCTGGAACCTCTGCAGACATCCAGGTTTCTGTGAGGCAAATAATACAGCAATCCTTAGTTTCTCATTGGTGTGAGATACGTGCCCGCAGTTCACAGAGATTGTTCTCCAGTGACTGAACGTTAGCCAGCAAAATGGTTGGAAGAGGAGGTCGGAGGCGACGACGTCTGAGTCTGACAAGGACGCCGGCTCTCTTCCCTCTTTTCCGGCAGCATTTCCTCAGTCGCGAGGAAGAAAAGAGTCTCAGGGGCCCCAGAATCCAACAAGCTGAAGAGTGACTGTGTCTGTGTGAAGACTTCAACCCTGGAACAGTTACAGCTGAATATTTGAGAAATGTTAACTATTTGAACTCTACAGTTGTGTCTACTTCACGAGTTCACACTTACATACAATTGGGAGGGTAAGATTTAATGCGTATTTGGCGTGCTGTCCGGAGGGAGGGCTCCGAGCTCGGAGTTCGGCCCGAACCCAGAGTACTCCCCCCTACCCTATGTAAGTGGTTTAGGATTAGAAGTGTGGAGAAGGGGTGGTGGGGGGATGCTGCGAGACTGTCAAATGAATTGAGGTGAGACTGCTGTATATATACACCTCTTACCATTGATTGCTGAGTGCTCTCCACCTGTGTTAATTATCTGCTCGTGCTTCTCCCGAACTTTGTTAATAAAACATCATTTAATGACACGAGGATATGAACAATTTAATTTGGTTTCAAGGACAAGAACAAATATGACATGATTCTTCAAAATAATTTGTCAGTTGCAGACTAGGATGTCTGAGATTGACACACAATAGTCTAATTAGCATTTGGTTTTCTTCCCTATTTTTTGTACATGTACATCTTTTGTATTCATTTTAAATTTAAGATGGCTTATTTCAGCGTATCCGTTATGCATTAAGTTATCCTGCCAAGAGATATGAGTGGTTTTCTGCTTTCCTTGTACATGTCTTTTGATGAACATATATTTCTATATTTTTATTCAGTGCCATTTTGGTGTATGAAATCAATAAATAATAGAGTATAATCTCTTTTTTTATTGGACAACATTTTCACCACAAATTGTAGACCAAAAAAACAAACAAACATATAATCATGTTGAACTGTGTTGTGGAAAACACAATCCTTCATGTGTTTGCTTCTTTAGGGTAAAGAGGAAACATAAGTAAGGATTTGTCTCTGCATTGAAATGATCCATAAAATAAAAAAAAATAAAAACATATGCTAATATATTGTGATCTGGACTATTAAAACATTTTAAATCTTTTTTAACATTTTAAAATATGTTTATTAAGGTACCTGACTCGCTTTGATGATGACCTTATTTAATATCATATTTAAAGCAGTCTGTATAATATGGATAACTGGAAAATAACATTCAGCTTAATGCAAATATCTATAATATCCATAAACATTAAAATAATTATTGCTATAATCTTTATAGTATACACTGTTTGGGTGTTTCATTGTAGAACTGCAGACATCTCGATTTCATTTTGGTGACGAGAGTTCTTCCTTCCTAAATAAATAAAATCAATATAAACACATTACTGGCCTTTTTTCTCTCAGTCATGATTCAGATTGTTAGAGATCAGTGTGAATCATCAGGTTTTGTGACGATCAAAACTCACCAGCTCTTCTCACACAGATGATCTGAAGAAGAATCACAGTAGGAGCAGCAAACACTGCAATCTCTACAATACTCACAATCACTACAGGAACCATGTGTGGACAGAACAGAGAGAAAGAAGAGAAGAAACAATAATCACAATCACTACAGGAACCATGTGTGGACAGAACAGAGAGAAAGAAGAGAATCAATCTCTGAAACTGTGAATTGATTATTAACAATGAACAATTACTCACAAATCATTTATAAATTCACTGATAGTTTCAGCGCAGTCATTCATTACCTCTGATTAATGATCCAGCAGTCATACAGACTACAGTTTCTGATGCTGTGTCAGCTGCTTCTGTGGATCATGAACATTAGTTCAGTTCAAACATCACGTGACATCAATAAGACATGAAAACACTGCACATGTGAGAGCTGAAGTCATCTCAGTGATTGAGATAATGAGCCATTTATTTATAATTATATTTAGAGATGCAAAAACCATATCAAACATAAAGATTACTTGTATCCCTATTTGGCTAAACTCATTATTTAACTAAATGTAAGGTTAGATGCTGTTTATTTGTCATGCATTTCATTTAAAAAGTTTTTCAAAGACATGTTTTGCTGTCTACTGTCCCCCTATTAACTCCCGTTTTGAACATAGACATGAAATTGCACTATTCAAATTTGAATTGTTATAATTCATGATTTTTTTTTTTTTTTGTAATATGACACTGTCACTAAGGGGATGAGCCTGCTTACAGATTTTAAAGGGGGGGTGAAATGCTCGTTTTCACTCAATATCCTGTTAATCTTAAGTACCTATAGAGCAGTACTGCATCCTTCATATCTCCAAAAAGTCTTTAGTTTTATTATATTTATAAGAGAAAAATAGTCTGTGCCTATTTTTTTCTGAAAAACACGAGCCGCTGGGGGCGTGACGTGTGGGCGGAGCTAAAGAATTACGAGCGCCAGTAGGCTTTTGCGTTGAGAGCGTGTGGAAGTTGTGACATTACCGTGAGGAAAAAAACATCCAAAACATACCATGGCTAACAGTCAGATTCAGCGTATATTTATGATCCAGAATCAGATCACGAGGCTGAAATTGAACAAGAGCAGCATCAGCAACGACTACAGCAGGACGTCTCTATGTGGTATGTAATTAAACTGTATATATTTGCTTAGCGGTTTTGGAAAATGACTAAGTTCCACTTTATGTCGTCTTTTTTTTTTCTTTAAAGGTGTCAAGGTTTACTTGATGTGCTTACACGCCGACAGCTAAGTTAACAACACAGAGATATTTGAAGCAGTTTTTCTCACCGCCTGCGCTTCCAACACACGAACGTCACCCTTTTTCATTGGGATTGCATCATCTTTAAGAAATAAACGATGTGCAAATCCGTTATCAAACTGGGCTTTGTTTGTAAAACAAGCATCTTCGAAATGCAGGGAACAAACACAAACACTTGCACAACTCCGTTGATGCTCTGTAAAAATAAACTCCATCCACTGGTCCCTTAATGCTGTTTCTCTTTTGGTAATCTGTGCAGGGTTGTCTTGCCCTGGCAACCAAAAACACACTTCCTTTGTGACTTTTCGTGACGCTCTCGCTCTGATCAGTGAAGTCTGTTGTGCTCTCAGTGCTCTGCTATACGGGAGCGCGCTCTTCCGGGAGAAGTGCCCTCAGGACCCATATAAGGAAATTCCGCTCCATTTAACGTCACACAGACCCATACTCGAAAAAAAAAAAAAACTTTCAGAAACTTTTTTTTTAAAAAGAAGACAAGCAGCATTTAAAATTAAAATAAATAAATAAATTGAATAAAAAAATGAAAGTATAAAAAAGTTATAGAAGTTTATATTTACTTTAGTGTTTTTATTTTATATAAATAAATATTTTACAAAGTAGGTTTTAATCCAAAATTGATATAATTCCAAATCCATGTGTCTAAATAATATTGAGTTTGATATAAAAAATGCGGTTGCTATACCATTTTTTTCAGGTCTTATACTATACAGACTCCGTAGATTGAATTTTGATGCATTTTTCAGTCACAAATGTATGTATTAATTTCTCTCTCAGTGTTACCTCTATCACAAAACATAGAATATTGATAATCAGACCTTTATAATTATATGTATTTTGTCAAGATTATGTCACAGTGTCTGGGTTGTTGTTCCCCGGGGTTCCACTAGATGTCCTCCTTCTCACGGTGTCTGTCCCAGATCACTTCCTGTTCCCTTATATGGTCACCTTCCTCCTTGTTACGTAATTGATTGTTCCCCCCACCTGTCTCCTGTTTCCCCATTATCCTTCTGTGTATAAATACCCAGTCTGTCTCAGTCTATGTTACGGAGTCCTTGTTTATATGTTACAGTTTCATGCCCGTCATCCTTATCTTGCCTTGCCTTGCGTTCGTGTCTTGTTTGTGTTTATGTTTTGGATTCTCTGGTTTTGACCCTGCCTGGACTGTTTACTCTATTGGATTACCCCTTTAATAAACGACGTACCTGCAAATTGGTTCCTTCTTCGTGTTTCCTAACACCTAACGTGACAGAAGGACTCCGTCAACGTAGGAACCAGCGGTATGTCACTTTTCCGTTCCCCAGCCAAGATGGCGGAGAGGCGGGTCAAGTATCTTCGGTTGACCGCCCTCCGTCAAGACGGCAACGAAGTGGGTGCCCTGGCTCAAGTGTTCTGGTCCCTGGCTGAAGGCATGTGATACAATGATGTGGCCCTTAAGGACCACTTCAATGGCGGCCTGGATGATCCAGTGCCCGAGGAAGAGATGGCGCAGTTGGAGATGCTGGAGTTCTGGGAATTCGTGCGCTACCTGCAGTTTCGGTGTCGGTGGGATGCCCCAGCCACTCCTGTCTCTTCCGGCAGGGTGGTCGTCAGCCCAGCACCACTGCCCAGGATGGCCGCCAGCCCAGCGCCACAGTACAAGATGGCCGCTAACCCAGCGCCAATGCCCAAATTGGCCACCGGTCCAGCGCCACAGTACAAGATGGCCGCCAGCCCAGCGCCACAACACAAAATGGCCGCCAGCCCAGCGCCACAGCACGAGATGGCCGCCAGCCCAGCGCGACAGCACAAGATGGCCGCCATCCCAGCGCCACAGCACAAGATGGCCGACTCAAAGCCTGAGTCTCCAGATAAGGTGCACGATGCTGTCCCGGAGGCAGAAGCGGTGCACGATGCTGTCCCAGAGGCAGAGGCGGTGATCAATGCTGTTCCGGAGGCCGAGGCGGTGCCCGAGGCTGTTCCAGAGGCCGAGGTGGTGCCCGAGGTCGAGGCAGCGCCCATTGCTGTTCCAGAGGCCAAGGCGGTGACCGAGGCCGTTCCCGAGGCAGTTACCGAGGCGGTGCCCGACACTGTTCCAGAGGCGGAGGTGGCACCCGATGCCGAGGCGGTGCCCGAGGCTGTTCCGGAGGCCGAGGCGGTGCCCGAGGCCGTTCCCGAGGCAGTTACCGAGGCGGTGCCCGAGGCTGTTCCCAATGCAGCTACCGAGGCTGTTCCGGAGGTCGAGGCGGTGCCTGACGCTGTTCCAAAGGCCGAGGTGGAACCCGACGCCGAGGCGGTGCCCGAGGCTGTTCCGGAGGCCGGGGCGGTGCCCGAGGCTGTTCCCAATGCAGTTACAGAGGCAGTGCCCGTTGCTGGTCCAGAGGTTGAGGCGGTGCTCGAGGCCGATCCCGAGGCCGTTACCGAGGTGGTGCCCGAGGCCATTCCAGAGGCCGAGGCGGTGCCTGATGTCGAGGCTGCGCCCGATGCCGAGTCGGTGCCCGACGCTGTTCCAGAGGCCGAGGTGGTGCCCGAGGTCGAGGCAGCGCCCATTGCTGTTCTGGAGGCTGAGGCGGTGCCTGATGCCAAGGTGGTGCCCGAGGCTGTTCCAGAGCCAGGGCCAGTCACCGAGGACCCTCCAGAGCCAGGGTCAGTCACCAATTACCCTCCAGAGCCAAGTCAAGTCACTGGGTGGTCTGCTGCTCCGTTCCGGGAGACTCCGGTCTCAACCACGGGGACGTGGTGGCCGTCCGCTCCACCCTGGAGGGCTCTGACTTTGACCACAAGGCTGTGGTGGTCTTCCGCTCCACCCTGGAGGGTTTTGACTTTCACCACAAGGCTGTGGTGGTCTTCCGCTCCGCCCTGGAGGCCTTTGACTTTGACCACAAGGCTGTGGTGGTCTTCCGCTCCGCCCTGGTGGACGCCTCAACATGTCCTTCATGGACTTCTGTTTTGTGTTTTTTGAGTTCTGTTATGTTTCTGTCTGTTCCCTTTAGTTTAGTCTGGCCCTCCGTCCCTCCCCCTGTACCTCCTCCGGTCCTCCTCCCTCCTGGTCTCCCTGTTTTAGGTTTACATTTCTGGTGTTTGTTCCCCATGTGTTCCTTTTCTGGCCCTCCGTCCCTCCCCCTGAGCCTCCACCTGTCCGCCTCCCTCCTGGTCTCTGTGTTGTGTTTTGTCTTGGAGCGTCTGGGAGCCGCTCCGTAGAGGGGGGGTACTGTCACAGTGTCTGGGTTGTTGTTCCCCGGGGTTCCACTAGATGTCCTCCTTCTCACGGTGTCTGTCCCAGATCACTTCCTGTTCCCTTATATGGTCACCTTCCTCCTTGTTACGTAATTGATTGTTCCCCCCACCTGTCTCCTGTTTCCCCATTATCCTTCTGTGTATAAATACCCAGTCTGTCTCAGTCTATGTTACGGAGTCCTTGTTTATATGTTACAGTTTCATGCCCGTCATCCTTATCTTGCCTTGCCTTGCGTTGCGTTCGTGTCTTGTTTGTGTTTATGTTTTGGATTCTCTGGTTTTGACCCTGCCTGGACTGTTTACTCTATTGGATTACCCTTTTAATAAACGACGTACCTGCAAATTGGTTCCTTCTTCGTGTTTCCTAACACCTAACGTGACAGATTATAAAAAGTTTTGATTCCAAAAGACTGTAATACATTTTGTAATATGACACCCCCACTAAGGGGAGGAGCCTGCTAAAAGATTTTAAAGTAACATTTCCATAATGCAATGTCTGCTTTAAAAAGTTTTTTTTTTTTTTTTGGTAGGATGAATTTTGAGGTTTTAAGGTTTAAAATTATATGAATAATTTATGATGATTACAAAAACCTCTTAGGTAGAAAGTAAAAGGTCAGAACTCCTGTTATGATTTATCTGTTGTCAAAATTTTATATATTACTGTGTCTACATAATTATTAAAAACAAAGAGGAGTCTTAGACCTTTCCAATTATATATAGTTTGTGATGATCAGATCAGGAGTTAATCATAATATACTGAAGTGAGCGTGTGTCAGTTTGCGGGGTTAAAGAAATGTAGTGTTGTTATCTGAACACATGTCAGTGCATCTGAGTGAGGTCTTCAGGTCACAGTAAACATTGATCTTAACAGCTGATTCTGGACCTGCTTGTGTAGGAGCTGAAGCTGATTTAGAGCTGGTGACTGGAGACGGTGGCTTTGTTTCGCTTGGAGCTGGACAAGATGAATGTTCAGATACGTCATAGACTACCATCATATTTAAATGACTGATGATTAATTGTTCATATAAATCATTTACTTGGATACTTGACAGTATATGTGGCTGAGGTCTTCAGTTGATCTCTGTGTTTAAGCTGACATCTCCACTCTCTGTTGTGATCTTCATTCAGGAGTGTTGTAGTCAGAGAGATGTTACACTGTCCTGAGGAGAATGAGATCTGAAATCTGGAGTCTGTCTGCAGATTCACACCAGCCTGATTCACCCAGATCAGATCAAGATCCTCAAAACGGACTAAAGCATCACAAGAGACTCGATCATAATAATAATAATATAACCGACAGAAGAGAGTCAGAGAGCGGCCTGATCTGATCTCAGACTGTGAGGATGATGAAGACACTGAAACAGAAAATCAGACAGAGATTACATGACAATATTACTGTTTAATTCAACATATAATCATAATATTCACAGAAACACTGACCATGAAGAACATGCAGAAAAACACGTGCATCATCTACATGATGTGTTGTATTCACATATTGTCTGCAGGAGTAACGTCCACGATCTTCTTTTGTGACTTTCTTGATGTTCAGAGAGCAGTCAGAGCCCAGACTCAGTCTCTCGTGTCTCTCTGTGTCAGTCTTTACTCCTCCAGCAATCAGTTTAACTGACCCTGACAGTCTGCCATAGAACCATGTAGTTGATGTGCAGCCAGAAAGAGCATTATTACAGGACAGACGGACATCTTCACCAGAACTGAAGAACACACGAGTCACTTCTGCTCCACTGATACCTACAGATAATAATAATAATAATGAAAATATTTTAAATTTAAATGGTTTGATTAATAATTGAATGTATTTAACTCAATTATCCCCTTCAGTTTAATTTTATAAGTAGTCAATCACACACATTATTTGACATTGACTCTAAGTAATAATTTTATTGAGTTTAACATGAAAAGTTTAAATCCATGCAATCACTTTTTAAAGGTTGATCAAACTAATTATTTTAAATTAGAACAAACTAAATAAACAAATCTATATAGCTTAGTATGTATTTACTGATAGACAGTCAAAAAGACAAATCAATCAATATTCTATTTATAACAGGGTTATATTTATTTATAAAGTAATAACACACCACAGATCCTGAAGAAACAGTAAAAAAAGCACAGTGACAGAAATGTCAGAAATAGCAAATAATCTCTGACTCTTATTGTGTTCTCACTACATCTAAATCAGTGTGTCAACAGAGAAGGGGTATTTAAACAGTTTTTTTTTTTTAAGATGAAGAAGAGCTTGTTTTATCAGAAGCAACATTTAATAATCTCATATTAAAGCGCAGTTGTTTTTCCAAGACACGTGTACGTGTGTTTCATAAGGTTTTAAAGTTGTGTCCTTTCTTTCTGTCAGCAGCGTCAGATCTTGATTAAAATGTAAAATCATCAGGGAATCTGAGGGGCAGCTGTCTTTCTGAAGGACCCTCGTCACATTCCTCCTCTGCAGAGTACATCAGTGTCACTTTATAGTTTTGCAATATTTTAAATATTTCCTCTGTCACAACCATGATACTTCAACACCATCTTCCAGTTTCTGATAATAATATTAGAAATATTTAGATCATTGTATTCTCCTGAAGCAGGTTCTGTCAGCATCAACAGAGAAAACAACAGCTGCTTCATCAACTCGATTAGTTTTGTGAAAGAAAAGATAAATTTGTCACCACTGTCAGATGTCACCAACACCGTATGATTTTCTGTCTGACTTTAGTGATGGACCACTGATGGAGATGACATTCAACATGAAGTGATCATATTTTACACATAACACAGCTGATTTATATTCTGATCATCTATAAGTGAGTGACCTATAAGTGAAGTGACATTCAGCCAAGTATGTTGACCCATACTCAGAATTTGTGCTCTTCATTTAACCCATCCGAAATGCACACACACAGAGCAGTGAACACACACACACACACACACACACACACACTGTGAACACACACCCGGAGCAGTGGGCAGCCATTTATGCTGCGGCGCCCGGGGAGCAGTTGGGGGTTCGATGCCTTGCTCAAGGGCACCTAAGTCGTGGTATTGAAGTTGGAGATCATGTGGGTTCTGATATTCTTTGGATCATGTTCAGATGTTTAAATGTGAATATTAATATTCTGCTGAATGTAAGAGAGAAACAACTAATGGATTTATTTATTCATATAACTGTTTTTAAAAGTTACTGTGTTACCATAGCAACATATATAATGTTCAGAGATGAGAGAAAATAGATCACAATAATAAATGTGAATAAACATTAACATACTGTTAGTTGTGTTTGTTATAATACAGTATCTGATTCGATGTATGTGATGTTAAAATGACTTCAAATGCAGGTTTTTGTCACCATCGTCAGATGAATATTTTGATAATATTTAATTCTGATATTGTATATTTGTTGAGGAATTGTTGTCACATGTGGAAATGTAATCTATCTGCTAACATGAGAATGTGTTTGGCAATGTTAAAAACATCTTGATTGCAAAATAAATGATGGTAAAGTGAAAAATCTAATCAAAGCTTAGCTCAGGAGCTAAATATACTAAATATACATTAAAGAAAAACTGACTGAATTATAAATACACAATATATTTGATAGTGACGTGACATACAGCCAAGTATAGTGCTCTGCATTTAACCCATCTAAAGTGCACACACACACACCATGAACACACACCTGGAGCAGTGGGCATTAGGGTTGCCACCCATCCCTTAAAATGCAGAATCATCCCGTATTTGAGAATAAAATAGCGCGTCCCGTTTTGAATTAATACGAGACGGGGTTTGTCCCGTAATTTCGGAGTTGTATTCAATGCAGCATCTCATGCAGATCATCCCACCGGCATTCTGTGAAGACTCGTCCTATTCTGCCCCTGATTGGGTAATACTCGCAGCCATTGTTGGATTGATTGGTTTGTTTCATAGATATATACATGTATATATCTATGGGTTTGTTTCAGGTTCACGGCCAATCAGAGTCGGAGGAGGGCGGGTCTCTTGGCAGAGAGTCCATTTGAAAGAATGGCGGAAACTGCTCCAGATACAGCTGTTCATTGTTTGTTCATGTTAGTTCACAGTGCATTAACTCATATTAACAATATTTTAATAAGGTATTATTAAATGTGGAAATGAAGATGAACAAAGATGAACAATTGCTATATAAGTGCAGTTCATTATTAGTTAATGTTAATTAATGTAGTTAACTAATTAAACATGTTAAAGTGTTACCGATTTGTTTATTACGGTTAAGGCGTACAGTCAGACACATAAGCATTATTTTAATAAGAGATAAGAGAGATATATTTAATGATAAAAAAAATACAGTGCCTATGTGAAGCAAATAAACAACTTAACTCATTTAAATGATTGCATTCTTCAATAGGCTACTGTAGAATTAACAGACTATATCAAATAGATTTACTTACCAATAATAAAAAGAAAATAATAATAATTGTGTTTTACATGAATTTAGAAATGTTTGTAGATCGGTTATTTATTATGTGGTTTTGGATGGTGTTACTGTCTGCAAACAATGGCAAATATTTTACCCAAAACCTGTGTTCACGCCACCTTATACAATTATTAAAGTACATTAGCAATTAATATTTTTATGAAAACATGTTTTAAGTTGTGATTTACCACCACTGGCACATCATCGGACTTGTGGTCATCGTGGCTCTGAGGGGTGTCCCCCCCAGGCGTGGCAACCCTAGTGGACATCGCTTAACATTTTTTCGCTGTGGCACCCGGGAGCAGTTGTGGGATTGGTGCCATGTTCAAGGGCACATCAGTCGTGGTGTTGAAGAGAGAGAGAGTGCTGTACATTCACTCCCCATCTACAATCACTGCTGGCCCAAGACTCGAACCCACAACCTTTGGATTATTAGTCTGAATCTCTAACCATTAGGCCACAACTTCCCCAAATGTTTTTAATGTCACTTTTGATCAGTTTAATGGATCCTTTCTGAATAAAAGTATTAATTTATTTAATTCCTACCCCCAAAAAATAAATAATAAAAATTCTTACTAACCCCAAACTTTTGAATGGTCGTGTAAAATGTTACATATTGTATCTATTTCAGATAAATGTTGTTCTTTTGAATGTTCTGTTAATCACATAATCTAGAAGAAAAAAAAAAAAAAATAGTACACAACTGATTTCAACATTGATGATAATAATAATAAATATTTCTTGAGCAGCAAATCATCATATTTTCATGATTTCTGAAGATCATGTTACACTGAAGACCGGAGGAATGATGCTGAACATTGTTTATTAATGTATTATTATTTTAAACTGTAATAGTATATCAATATTACAGTTTTACTGTATTTTGGATCAAATCAATGCAGGCTTGGTGAACAGGAATGACTTTGGAACAGTAGTGTATGTCCAAAAGAATAACTCTAGCATTATTTACCAATGTAGTATTTATTATTTCCCCTAAAACATATAGATGATTGAAAACTTTGTGATAATAATGTTTGTTCCAAAAGGCTTGTCTAAAAGCCATAATGTTTATTACATTATTACAAATATGTCTGTCAATCAGTGTGTTAGTGTTGTGGGGATTTTTCAATGATTTCAGTGCAGTTTAACGTTACATACTTTATTTAGGTCCAGTAGATGCTGTTATGAATGAGTCTGTCAGTCAGCAGAATATTCAACCATTTCTGTCCAAACGTCTTCATTCAGGAACTAACTATAGCTATCAATGTGTCAATCATAGCTATTTCAAGAGTGGATCCTGCAGTTACACCAATGTAACATTAATTCCTGAAACATTGCAGCGTGTATGTGACCGTTGATCTTAGCATCAAAAACATGTTTTATACAATTCTGAATGGATTACATATGGCACAGAAACCGCACACCGAGCAGTCCTTTTTTATAATTACTAAAAAAGCTTTCACTCATCTTCATCGAGATCTCTAGCACGCCAGCTGAAGTTAGCTTCACCAGATGCCAATCAAGCATCACGTCGTTGATGTTCTGCGATTAGCGGACTTTACAATTTAAAGAGACATGACAACTAGCCCATAAAAAAAACTTAATATAAATCATTGTAAATAATTAATTCACAAAATTTACATATCCATTGAATGAATTTAATTTGTCATTATAATTTTTACTCAAAAATATCTGAGGGACCCCAAGTCTATTTTTTACTTCTTATGGGGATCCCGGATCCTCCAGCCCCCCTTCAGTTCGAGCACTGGGAGAATGTTGTTCCCTCAACATAAGAAGTTGTGGCAGAGCGGATGTTTTTATTGTCTGTGGTCCTGTCTGATCTCTCACCTGCAGTAATTGACAAAATAATCGACAGTATTTTACAGTAAGACTATAGTTCTGCACCCGACCCGAACCACAATTGTATTCTCCTACATGAGGTACACAAAACTTTAAATCTGTGTTCAAATTGTAGATAGCAGGAAGGTCTGTTTCGCTGTGGGTGCAGAGGCGGTGTGCAAGAGGTCATGCATCAAACTTCACCAGAGATAAAAACTGTTTATCTTGATCTTTTTATCGACTTTTACCTATTACAGTGCAGATTATTATTTGTCATTAATGAAATGTCTCCCCAGAGACAAACACCTCCACTACGAGAGAAAGCGATTCCTGGATGTCATCATCTCAATTATCTCCACAAAATTATCTTGTTGCCACGTTTTCACGAGTTAATATGTTGTGGCCACGACAAAACTATCCTAAGTGAACCGAACATTTCTGCTTCTGTCACCCTTAATGCTTTATTCGACTTTTCAGAGATCATCTACTCTTCCCTGTGGATAACCTCTGACCTACTTTCTCTATGAACTGAATTTCTGCATATTGAATTTTGGATATTGAATTTGATTTTATTAATTTCTTTGTCTGTAAAGAAAACTACCATTAAAAAAAATAATAAATAATAATAAATAAATAAAAATTGTCCTGTTAAATTTGTCCTGCTTAGTAAAACTGGCCCATAATGGTAATATGGCCTTAAACTTTGTATTTTTCTTATTTTGTTTTGCTTTATTTTGCTTTTACCTTACGCATTTGTTATAAGGTGAGATGTATGATGCCTTTTATTATTATTAATATTATAGAAATTACAGAAAATATGCAGTTGCAAAAATCCTTTTCAAGGCAGATCCATACTGTGTGAGATACTGTCCAAATAAATTGGAGTAAAATCAAATAAGCATTGCTTTATGTTATTGCACTTTATAATTATAATATGTTGTATATAAAATATAAATATAAAGATATATAATGGGCCCTCATTAACAGGAGACACATGTGCTGAACACATCTAAAGTAAACTCATCCCAGAACAAAACCTGATCCAGAGCCAGTAATGTTCAGAGAATGGGTTGCTATGGCTACATACTCTGATAGTTATTTCAGTTTTAGGATCCAAACGTTGAATTATTTGTTTATGTATTCATAATCTAACCCAGACATGTCACATAACCTGATTTCTGGAATACAGCAGAGTTCACTTTATAATACTTTTAACATAAATAGAGCTTTGTAAGAGACTTCTGAGTGGGACAGCAGTATATGCACAATTTGTAACGTGCTTTAAATAATAAAACAGTATTTACTCATGACCCTGAGATAACTGCTTAATGACTTAATGAATTTCATAAAAATAAAACTGTGCATATTCAAACTCCAGACACTATGTCAGAGTTATTAAACTAATTTTTTTGGATAGATGGTTATTCACATCACACACATATTTTATCTTATAGATCATATACAGATGTCTATACCTGTGAGAAGTGCACAGAGAATGGTCCGTCCCAGCAGACACATGTGACGCTTATCAGCCATTTTCTGTTTCTGTCAGTCTTTCTCTTCACTCTATAATTAAAGCTCTTCTTTTTAACACCATCATCTCATCCTGTGGGTGTTAACTTCCTCTGATCTCAGCAACTGACCGTGCATCTGAAACAACCGCACACTCACATAGCTAATGTAACAACGTTAGAAATAAATACCCGTGACATTGAGTTTTCGCCACTAAATACAGCGAACCCCCATTGAAACTCAAGAATGCTGGTCTCACGAGAATGCTTAAGTACTATAATGGTGGCACGTCCACACGCAGCGGCTTCTCTCTATCCCAACAGAACTGTGTTTTTTTTTAGTCACAGTGTTTTTGTACATCGTCATCGCGTCTACCTGTCTTTAAGCACACATACAGTCATGAGTTTCTGCTGGATGCCGGCAGAACTGGATTTTCTTGAGTAAAACACTGTTCCAGACGGCACTATTCAGCTTGACCAGCTGAAGTGTCTTCGAGCAGACAGAGCTCTCGGCAGCGGGCTTTGTGTTTACATCAATGATGCGTGGTATGCTGTTGTGATCTGCAAACACTGCTCACCCCTGGTGGAGTTTATGATTATTAAGTGCCAACTGTTTTATCTGCCGAGGGAATATACTGCCATACTGCTACATTCCCCCGAACAACATCAACTGCCTTCATATAGACCACTCATCAAGGTCACCAAACTAGTTTCAAAACAGACTCATGTGTGGCCGGAAGGAACGTCAGAGGCTCTTCAAGACTGCTTTGACAAAACTGACTGGAATATGTTTAAGCAGGTTGCCACATACAATAACACCACTGACCTCCAGGAGTACTCAGAGACTGTCATTGCCTAAATCAACAAGTGTATTGATGATGTAACAGTCACAAAAACCATCACTGTCCGGGCCAACCAGAAGCCGTGGATGACAGGGGGGGTCTACAGACTCCTGAAGACACGGAACGCTGCCTTCAGAGCTGGAGATGAGGTGGGTCTGAGAACAGCCAGGGCCAACCTGTACCGCGGCACCAGAGAGGCTAAGAGACATCACTCCAGGAGGATAGCCCATCAATTCAGCGACAGCAGAGACACTCAGAGCCTGTGGCAGGGAATACAGACCATTATGGACTACAAGCCTCCACCACGGACCTGTGACAGCAACATCTCTCTGTTGAATGAGCTGAACAACTTCTTCACTTGCTTTGAGCAACAAAACAGCACCACTGCACAGAAGACTCAACCTCCTCCCGGTTGACCACCATTACCACCATTATTCCAGTCCTGAAGAAGCCATCTCCATCCTGCTTCAATGACTACTGTCCTGTTGCACTTGCAGTGACAACAATCTCTCTCTTAATGTGGAGAAGATGAAGGAGACTGTTGCGGACTTCAGGAGAGCGCACACTCAGCATGTTCTTCTGACCATCAATGGTGCGACTGATGAGAGAGTGAGCAGCACTAAGTTCCTGGGTGTGCACATCAGAGAGGACCTCTACTGGACTGACAACACCACAGCACTGGCCCAGAAATCACAGCAGCGTCTCTACTTCCTCTGCAAACCCCACCCCCCATCATGAACACCTTCTACAGAGGCACCATCGAGAGCATCCTGACGACCTGCATCACTGTGTGGTATGGAGCCTGCAACGCGTCCTGCCGAAAGACTCTGCAACGCATAGTAAGAGCAGCTGAGAAGATCGTTGGTGTCTCTCTCCCCTCCCTCCAAGACATTTATGGAACCCGTCTCACCTACAAAGCCCTCTGCATCACAGGTGATTCCACACACCCATCACACAGCTTCTCCAGTCTGTTGCCACCAGGGAGGAGACTGCAGAGTCTCCAGGCCAGGACCGAAAGACTGAAGGACAGCTTCATCCATCAGGCTGTCAGGAAGCTGAACTCACTCCCGAACTTGCCCCACCATCCCTCTTCTGCCCCAGGCACCACTGAACTATGGCCAGTCACTTTGTGCAGCATTGGTCTGCTCACTACCTCATTCAGCATGGAACTGATGTCATTCTTCTACCTCATCAGTCAGTTTAATAAAAAAAACTTCTCTTGAGCCCTTTGTGACTTTAATCATACTGAATAAGTTATTTTTTTTGCACTAAAAATCTTTTAAACGCACTGTTTGTTCACTTCACTGGTTTGCACTCTCCACTGCGCGCCACTTAGTGACATCTGTTCTTCCTGGTCAGAGAGCACCTGTCCATCAAAAGCTCACTATCCAATCAGTGTAGATCACTGTTAAGCCGCTCCCACGAGAAGTTTGTGTCAAAACACCAAACGAAAAACTGCAACGCATAAGCGAAATATGTATTATCCACGATTAGTGAAAACAAATCTTTGAAAAATATTAACGAAGAATGAAGTATATTTTAAGAGCCTGTTAAATTTGTGCAACTGAGTTTTAATGTTCATTGTGTTTTTCTTCTTTTGTTATGGCATATTTTTTAAAGTTTCTGAAAAAGTTAAGTTCAGTTTTAAAAAGTTTAGTTCATTATTATTTAACCAAATGTAATTCCATAGAACGCATGACTACAGAGTGTGAGAACTCGTTAGTTTTCCCACACTTGTTCAACCCACAGTGAACAGTGCAGTCATCTCTGAAGCCAGTTTAGACCGACGGCTGTGAATTCTCACACATTCTGATGACATTTCCTGTTTTTCTTCTTCTTGTTTTTGCTTTTTAAATACTGTGACATTTTGCTATATGTGGATGTATTCACATCATTTTATTTTGAAGAGTTTTTTTTTTTTTTTTAAATAAACTGAGATCGGAACTGATGTGAATTTTACAGAGCCTGGGAGGTCAACTGTGGGAGAAACAAAATACAATCCGTACCGACGATTTTTCAATCCGTCCCTTCAGTTTGTAAACCATATGCCTACTCATGAATTACCAAGAAAGGGAAAATAGATCATTTATTTGTTTTTCCATTTAGTTTACCAAATGGAAAAATTAGAATTTGGCTTAATTTCTCATTTTTGTTTGGGGTTTACAAATCGGTTTATGGCTTCAATATTTCATTTGCACTTGTGGGCGGTGCTGAAACATTCCTTTAATCTGATAGGTCGAACTGCTCCGCCTTCAGCACGGCATTTTCATTATTTCCTGCAGAATAAGAGTCTTTTAAGAGTAATGTCTGAAACCACCACTCACTGTTAATTAGCATAATAATATAAATGAAATGTTGCTGGGCACAGATTTCATCCTGCTGTGACTTGCAAGGGACCCCTTTAAATTATGTATTAATAATTATTATTAATAATTACTGGTCAAACTTAATTTTCCAAAAATTCCTAGTGACTTTGTTATCTGAGTAATGAAGGCCTTAATACTTAATGTCCACTAGAGGGGGTGACAGGATAAAAAAATCCAGTCTACTTTTTTTTCTGTTTACATCAGTTTTAATGACAAATAAATACATGAATTTCATGTGTACTGCCATTAATACAATAAACTTCACACTTCAAGCTTTACAACTATTAAAACTTCCCATTCTGGCTTTTCAACCTACCTCCAAATTTCTTTTAAGATATAGTTTATCCACACTGGTTTCCATATTTAATGTTTGTCCATCTGGAACTTTTATTTTTCATGAACTTTACTATATTGTAAGAAGTACTAGGTGTTGATAAATCACATGCACTGAATGTAATGAGCTAACATCAGGGCTCTCAGTCCTGCTCCTGGAGGGCCAGTGTCCTGCAAAGTTTAGCTTTCCAAATGAACACACCTAAGCTAAGCAAGGTCGTTGGATCTGAACCAATGTCCAAGCAAGTGTGTTGAGGCTGAACTCTGCAGAACATGGATTTCCATGTTCAGGACTGGGTTGTAAATATATAAATTAATTTGTACAGTTGGGTTTCTGCATGCACAGGTGATCTATAGAAGACGAAGAGAATGACGTGTTCTCCCGGTAGTGACGTCAGAGGCTGTCGCCGGCCAACAAGTTGGTGTTTTTTCAATGTATGGTTCAGACACAGGGCACGAAGAGGTGTTCCACATAGCACCCCTTAGAGGACGCAGTTCAAAGTTTCCTTGAAAGGGAATGTTCCTGGTTACTTAACTGTAACCTTGTTTCCTGAGAAAACGGAAATGAGCTGCTCAGCGCATTGGGAAATGTCTTATTCCTGACCAGCTGTGAATAATGTGTGTAACACATTGATAGGATTGACCCGGTGGTGATATAGCCTCTGTTGATGACATTTTTGGGGAGTGCAACCGCAACACGGGGCTATAAATAGATACGCCACAGGTGCATCAACAGAATATTTTGTCTGAAGAGCAGTCCTGGGATATATTCAGTATGGCAATTCAGCGCAGAATCTAGTTCCGCTTTCTCAGGGAACAAGGTTACAGTTAAGTAACCGGGAACGTTCCCTTTCGAAAGCTTCAGTCGATGCTGAGCTGCTCAGCGCATATGGAATGAGAATACCCACACTGCCATACTTAAAATGTCTGGACCTCTAAGGTTGTGCAGGTGTGCTATCAAACCACAAGAAGGCCTCATACATCAGCTTGTGATGTTCACTCAAGGACATGAGAGCCCGGAGTAGCATGGACATCCAATCTATAAAATCTTATGAATGTGTGCGGAGAGGACCAACCTGCTGCATCACAAACCTGTGGTAAGGGGGCACCCCTTGTTAAAGCACTAGAGAAAGTGACCCCCCTTGTGGAGTGAGCTCTAAGACCTATAGGCGAAGCTTGACCGCGCGCCTCATAAGCCAAAGCAATAGCATCCCTGACCCAGTGAGACATGCTCTGCCTGGTGGCAGCTGCTCCTCTGTTACCACCACCATTACAGATGAACAGCTGCTCTGACTTATGCCACTGGCTAGTGCGGTGGACGTAAGCCTGAAGAGCACAAACTGGATACAGTCTATAAGATTTCTCCTGCTCCGGCGTTGCGAACGGCGGAGGGCAGAAGGCTTCTAGAATGACCGAATGTACAGCCGAAAATGGAACCATAGGCAGGTAACCAGGATGAGGATGCAAAATCACTTTTACCCTCCCTGGGGTAAAGTCTAAGCATGATGGTGAGACAGACAGAGTCTGCATATCCCCAATTCTCTTCAAAGAAGTTATTGCAATGAGAAAAAACATTTTCAAAGTCAGAAGTTCATCAGACGCTGACTCTAAAGGTTCAAAGGGTTCTCAGTTGGTACCCCTCAGTGGCCAAACGTGAATATTCCACAGGTCAGGCCTGGGATTGAATATCATGTCCCCTGCCTGAGACAGAAGGTCCATCCTCTCCGGAATCACCCATGGCGAGCCGTCGATGAGAGATATTATCTCCAAGAACCATACTCTGTTCGGCCAACATGGCGCTATCAGCAAGAGGAAAGACCTTTGTTGGCGAACTCTGGTTAGGACTCCCGGGAGCAAAGAGACTGGAGGAAACGCATACATAGAGACATCATTAGCATAGCTGCTGATCCAACAAAGTAAAATTAATTAGTTTGACCCAAGCTAATTAATAAGAATGCACATTTGGTCATCGTGAGAACGTATTCAAGGAAGTCGTGGCCTAATGGTTAGAGAGTCGGACTCCCAATCGAAATGTTGTGAGTTCGAGTCCCGGGCTGGCAGGAATTGTGGGTGGGGGGAGTGCATGTACAGTTCTCTCTCCACCTTCAATACCACGACTTAGGTGCCCTTGAGCAAGACATCGAACCCCCCAGCATAAATGGCTGCCCACTGCTCCGGGTGTGTGTTCACAGTGTGTGTGTGTGTGTACACTGCTCTAGCCTTCTACCATGCTACAATCCATCACGCCATAGCAAAGTCCACTAAAGGAGGTAGAGCTTTCTCACATTTGGCTCCCAAACTCTGGAATAGCCTTCCTGATAATGTTCGGGGTTCAGACACACTCACTCTGTTTAAATGTAGATTAAAAACGCATCTCTTTCGCCAAGCATTCAAATAATGTATAAAATTATTACATCTTAAATTGTGAGTGTAGTTGCATCTGATCAAATGTGCATTCTTATTCATTAGCTTGGGTTAAACTAATTTTACTTTGTTGGATCAGCAGCTATGCTAATGATGTCTCTATTTTGTTTCTATGTTTTGCTAGGACTGCTGTAACTAGGATTTACACAAGCTCCAGTCTGTATCCAGAACACCTGAGAAGAGATGATGCAGACCCTCAAGGACCCCAGAGGATGCTAACCCTGAATCAACAAACAGAACAAACAAATATTGCTGTAAGTGTGACTGCATCATATAATAATAATTAATAGAATAGAAGAATAGAATAAATTCTTGCTCTAATTAAGGTGCCCTTTGCTCTTTCCTCTAAGATATCTCTTATCTCAAGTTACCTATTCCTTAAATCATTGGATACACCCAAAACATTTACATCCATCAAATTTTCTATACCAATAATTTCTTTCTCCAACTGCTCAATTTTCTTTTTAACACACATAGTAGTATTGTAGGAAAAATGTTGACAAAAAAAACCTTTATCTGTGTTTTCCCCACCTCCCACCATTGTGTCACTGTTTCAAAATTACCTTTATTTAACTTCCACAATTTCCAAAAATCACCAAATGTTTCACAAAAAGACCTGACCTGCAGTATTTTTTTTTATTAAAGTGCCAATAATACCTGGGTCGTTCTAAAGTAGTGATGTTAAAATCTATGGTTGCAATATGATGATCTGAAAAACAGTTAGGGAAAATATTAGCATTAGATACTCTATTCAAACTTGTTTTACTTATATATATTCTATCTAATCTTGCTCCAGTTACATTACAGTCCAGTAGTTTAACCCATGTATACGGTCTAATTATCTTATTCATATTCCTCCACACATCCATCAAATCAAACTCTTTAATAATATTCTGAAGAGCATTACTAGACAGTGGATGAGGCTCTTCTCTATTCCTGTCTAAAATATAATTTGTGGTGCCGTTCCAATCCCCACTCATTATTATGCAAGAATCATTATCACATTTTCTTAATGCACTCTGCAACTTTTTAAACAATCCCACAAGATCTGATCCATTGTTTGGAGCATAAACATTTATAAAAATACATTTTAAATCATTTATTTCTCCAGCAACCATTACAACTCTACCCTTTTCTATTTCTTCAGTTAACACAATTTTAAAGTTCTAATTCTTTGAAAAAAGAATAGCTACTCCAGCACTCAGATTTGACCCGTGACTGAAGACGCTCTCCCCCTCCCACCATCTACACCTCTCTACTTCATTTTTACAATCTGTATATGTTTCTTGCAAAAAATTTACATTCTTAATTTTAATTAATTCAGCCACCAAAGCTCTCTTGCTCTTGTCTCTCCCTCCATTAATATTTAAAGAGGCTACCTTTATCATCTCCATAGAACATATAAAGAGATAGAAAATAGAGACAGGAAGAAATAAAGAATATAGTAAAGTCATCCTGAGTGATGTATAAACCATTGATCCAATTACTTTAATTTACGTTTTATAAGTGTTTTATCCATTCACAGTTTTGCAAGAAACTTTTTTAAACGAAATCTCTTTCTCTGACTGAGTTCATCTTCTCCAACCTTCCTCTGCCAATAACGAACAGAAGTCTCAAACCTCTTCAGATCAGAAAAATAATTCCTCACATCAATAGATTTTCCAAAGAATTCATCCAAGAATTTATTTCTAAATAATCTACAATCTAGTGAATAAACCTGCTCCCAACTTTTTTGAGAAAAATCAAACAACCCACCACCATTATCATCATCATTGTCGTCGTCATCATCATCATCATCATCATCATCATCATCGTCATCCATTTCTTTATCAACCATTTCTGATTGCACCTTCTTAATCAAAGATACTATCCTTCCTCTTTCCAAACCTTCACCTTTAAACTGATTGTGTCATCCTCCGTCTGGCCTGTATTCACGGAGTCTGAACTCTGCTCAGACCCCTGTACCACAACACTGCTCTCAACAGTCACAACATTATCTTTCTTCATTTCCCCCTGTTTTATCTTACTACCAGAAGCTTCCTCTGTATCTTTTTCATTATTTGGGAACAAATCTTTTATTAACATTCCTTCCACATTCTGATCGTCATTATTCACTGCTGCTTCATTTGGTACATTACTCTTTTGCATTTCATTTTCCTTCGTCTTGTCTGAAATATTGCTAGGGCCTGCTTCATTCTCAGACTCAACTCTATGAGGACAAGACAGCCGAACATGTTCAACAGTCCCGCACTCGTAACACCGCATCTCTCCCGTGCTTGCGTACATCATGTACGACTTGCCCTCAAACACACAGCAAAAGGAAATGTTAAGCATCGGTTCATTTAAAAACATGTACACCTGACGACTAAATGACAACACGTGTTTTAAAGCAGCATTTTACAACCCAGTGGAACCGTTCTAATTCCACTGGCAAGTTTTCCAAAATGAGAAAGCTCTCGCTCAATATCTGCAGCCGGAATAAAAGCCTTTTAACAACCATTATCATCATATATAATTATACATGAATTTGTAAATTGCCATTGCAGTCAACATCACAACATCACATCACAACAATACAGTTATTTATAGCCCACTTAAAATCTTCAATATTCTCATTCAGTCGATAATATTCAAATTCTATTCTTAACATTGACTTAACCAAACCCTCATAAATCAGTACCAAATCAGTGTGTCCCACACCACCTATTTTACTTTCACGAGAGAGCCAAACAGCTAACTTTGCTTGTCCAAAAATAAAATTGAGTAAATGATAAATCTCCCTCTTGCTATGTTTGTATTTAGGTCCATAGATATAAAAGTCAAGTGTGAAAACTCCAAGAATTTCAAAGAAAGGCAATAACCTGCAACAGTCAGCAAACAAATGAAAAACTGTCTCCTTCTGTTCACAGAAGGGACAACCTATCCCCGCTAGTGGATCAAAATGTGCTCTGTGTCTGTTTGTAGCTATAATACCATGTACAACACACCACTGCAGGTCTCCAGACCTTGTTTCAATGGGGGGCTTGTACATGGTCCTCCAGCTACCTTTCCATTTAGTCTCTTTAACAGTTTCAAGTGCAAGAAAATGAAGATATTTTATGCATAACATATAAGTAGCTTTTTTCCCAATGTCTCTGAAATATTAATATATTCTCAATATTAATACAATTACACCGGCGTGAGAAAGTTCAGCGAGTCATATCATCAGCTGCTAAATTCAGATCTGTGTTGGCTGGCTGGCGCTGAGCCAGAGATAGATGTGTTTTTACATCGCTGCGCATTATAACCAATCACACAAGATTTTGTTGAGCTTATGAATGCAATAGCCAATCAGAGGCGTTCAGATGAGTCATCACTAAAATGCCGCTGCTTCCTTCACTCGCTCGCTGACTGGAGACCTCTTTCTGACTAATTCTCTCGTCAAAGTGCAGATGTGTGTACGAATCTGTAAATATGATATTGATTTCACAGTGTTAACAGTTTCAGTGATTTTAATGGGAGTTTCTGAGAGTGATTGAAATCTAGACTGTCAATATGTTATTTGCTCTCTTTCTGAACAATGAAAGATTAGCAGCAGTTTTTATATCACATTGACTTTCAATGGTAAATTCACATTTAATATAAAGTCAGTCGTATTAAAAATATGTTATGGCATGACACCTATATCTGTTACTTAAGTAAACAGGTGTTCTGTAGTTAACGGTCATGTGAGGAGTTTTCTCTCTTCTCTGTGTCAGAGGTTATTTATACATATACAGGTCCTTCTCAAAAAATTAGCATATTGGATAAAAGTTCATTATTTTCCATAATGTAATGATAAAAATTAAACTTTCATATATTTTAGATTCATTGCACACCAACTGAAATATTTCAGGTCTTTTATTGTTTTAATACTGATGATTTTGGCATACGGCTCATGAAAAACCAAAATGCTTGTCTCAAAAATTAGCATATTTCATCGGACCAATAAAAGAAAAGTGTTTTTAATACAAAAAAAATAATTATGTTCAGTTATGCACTCAAAACTTGGTCGGGAATCCTTTTGCAGAAATGACTGCTTCAATGCGGCGTGGCATGGAGGCAATCAGCCTGTGGCACTGCTGAGGTGTGATGAAGGCCCAGGATGCTTCGATAGCGGCCTTAAGCTCATCCTTTCTCTTCACAATATCCCACAGATTCTCTATGAGGTTCAGGTCAGGAGAGTTGGCAGGCCAATTGAGCACAGTAATACCATGGTCAGTAAACCATTTACCAGTGGTTTTGGCACTGGGAGCAGGTGCCAGGTCGTGCTGAAAAACGAAATCTTCATCTCCATAAAGCTTTTCAGCAGGTGGAAGCATGAAGTGCTCCAAAATCTCCTGATAACTAGCTGCATTCACCCTGCCCTTGATAAAACACAGTGGACCAACACCAGCAGCTGACATGGCACCCCAGACCATGATATGCCAATTTTTTGAGACAGGAATTTTGGGTTTTCATGAGCAGTATGCCAAAATCATCAGTATTAAAACAATAAAAGACCTGAAATATGTCAGTTGGTGTGCAATGAATCTAAAATATATGAAAGTTTAATTTTTATCATTACATTATGGAAAATAATGAACTTTTATCCAATATGCAAATTTTTTGAGAAGGACCTGTATAATACATACTTTAAAATATAATTTATTTGGTAATTCAAGTCCGAATTTTCATCAGCTTTTACTCCAGTTTTCAGAGAGTTATGATCCTTCAAAATATAATTCTAATATATTGATCTATCTATTGTTTAGGATTATGATAAAAAGAACATCATTGATAGTAAATCAACATATTGGAATGATTTCTGAAGGATTATGTGACATTGAAGACTTGAGTAAAGGCTGATGAAATATATTCATACACACACACACACATTACATACATTTTATCTATTTATCTAAATAAAAATAGGCTCAGTATATATGACCAAATGTAACTAGTAACTAACTACTTGAGTAGGTTTTTTTATCCAATACTTTTTTACCCTTACTCAAGTAACTATTCAGACTAGTACTTTTACTTTAGTACAAGTTTCTGGGTTCTCTACCCACCTCTGGGGACAAGTGATTCAACTGTCGCGATAGTTTCATAGTCCAAACGTAATCATTTTGCCATGATCGATTGAGGTCATTTTGTTCAAAATCTAAGAAAATAGTATTATTATTTATAATAGATCGCAATTACAATCGGGGTGGCCAGTGGGGTGGCCGTGATTATAGCTCCCCATAGCTCCGAGTTGAAAACAGACACGTTAGGCCAGACATATTCAGCTCCTGTTAGTGACACTCACGTGGTGTTTGCATACTTTATCACAGATGAAGTTAATTAAATGCAGTATTTGTAAAATACACAGACGTTTTAGAAACGTTTTCATGAGCAACAGAAACAGTGTTTATGTAACCCACCAAATCAGAGGGGGCTAATAACTGGCCCCAAGCTGTAGTGTAGGCTTCATCGCTTATGCAAGCAGTTTTATTACATGTCACAGATACAAACTTTCACATAAAGTAATAAATATCTAAAACACTGAGACAAACCTCATTCAAATTAAACTAAGAAAGAAAATAACATTTGACATGCCACAGGGCATAACTATTTATGTGAAAATATACAACCACTAATTGAAATCCAAACATAGCACAGCAGTCACAGCACTCAGAAGGAAATATGGATCAGCAGAAACCACAGAAAAATCCCCACCACCTCACCAGTGCCAGTCAGACCCATGGAGAAGACCCTGCAGCCGCCATTAACTCAAGAAGTAGGACAACTACAACAAAAAGAAAGAAAAATAACAATCTTAATACACGTAATACAAAGCGAACACAGGGCAATTCACCATAATAAAATATAGTAACAATAGTCGTGCTAGTCCTTTTAAATAACTTGATCTATAAAAGAGGAATTAAAACCAACCGGATGGCTCTCCTTTAAGAGACATCATTAATTAGTTTAGACATTAATTAGTTAATTAGAAAGGACCTCTACTGCCCAGAAAGACAGCGGAGACTAGGACAACTAGGGGGAAGACGTGGCCTAATGGTTAGAGGGTTGGACTCCCAATCGAAGGGTTGTGGGTTCTAGTCTCGGGCCGGCAGGAATTGTGGGTGGGGGGAGTGCATGAACAGCTCTCTCTCCACCTTCAATACCACGAATTAGGTTCCCTTGAGCAAGGCATCGAACCCCCAACTGCTCCCCGGGCGCCGCAGCATAAATGATGAACACTGCTCCGGGTGTGTGCTCACAGTGTGTGTGTGTGTGTGTGTGTGTGTGTGTGTGTTCACTGCTCTGTGTGTGTGCATTTCGGATGGGTTAAATGCAGAGCACAAATTCTGAGTATGGGTCACCATACTTGGCTGAATGTCACTTCACTTCACTTCACTTTTAGAACTAGAGGCCCAGATACAGATCCCCTGTAAAGACCTTGTCTCAGAGGAGCACCAGGACAAGACCACAGGAAACAGATGATTCTTCTGCACAATCTGACTTTGCTGCAGCCTGGAATTGAACTACTGGTTTCGTCTGGTCAGAGGAGAACTGACCCCCAACTGAGCCTGGTTTCTCCCAAGGTTTTTTTCTCCATTCTGTCACCGATGGAGTTTCGGTTCCTTGCCGCTGTCGCCTCTGGCTTGCTTAGTTGGGGTCACTTCATCTACAGCGATATCATTGACTTGATTGCAAATAAAAACAGACACTATTTAAACTGAACAGAGATGACATAACTGAATTCAATGATGAACTGCCTTTAACTATCATTTTGCATTATTGAGACACTGTTTTCCAAATGAATGTTGTTCAGTGCTTTGACGCAATGTATTTTGTTTAAAGCACTATATAAATAAAGGTGATTGATTGATTGTATTATCAATATAAGCAGCGCAAATGTTCAAGAATAAAGTTCAACAAACATATACTATTTAAATACTAATACAGTGGGGCATATATGCTTTTATCAGTGTTGTATGATAAACGGCACTCAATACAACAGTGCAACTACATTTAAAAGCATTTACCATTCTAAAAACTCAAATTTGTTGCCATTATTGGAACTGTAAATGCTCTCGCGTTACTTTGATGGCACATGTGGCGTCGGCGCCGTTTCAAGTTTGACAAAATTTCTAACCGGCATGCACTGTTTCAAGTCAGACTGCAGGTCGTACCATTTACACTGATTCAAGAAGGGTGGTGGGGCCCTGCACAGCATGATAATGACTTTTTTATACCAAACCAGTGCCTAACTACAAGTTTAGTTTTGCACAGGAACTTTTTTATTTGTGATTAAATGCTGGGTTTACACCCCCAGTCCGACGCCCCTGTTAATAAACAAGGCCCAAGTCGACACTGGATTTGCAGATCGTTTGCTATTAAAACATGGAGCCGTCCCTGTGATAAAAGACCCCATTCATGTAAGTACAACTGCATCATATGTCTGTATTTTGAGGGAAATCAGCACATACGTTTATATATGTTAATGGGAAAAACACAAAACATCAATATTATAGCTCCGCTCAAACCGGAAAGCTGTATTTTTACTTAATAAATATGATAAAACTAAAGACTTTTTGGAGATATGAAGGATGCAGTACTACTCTATAGGTACTCAAGATTAACATGAGATTAGGTGAAACTGTATGTAATGAACCCTTTAATGCTGCATATGTTATGGCACACAGAAGAGGATCTTAAATCACTCTCAGGCTCATCAAACAGAGACACATCACACACCAAGACAGGGCAGGGGTCTCCAACACGTCACTCGAGACAAGTAGCTCACAGCCTGATTGGAGGCAGCTCACCAAGACATATTGACAAATTGCCCATGAAGTTATTTTAGTTCAGCTTTAATCAAAGTTATTAAGAATCTCACACAGGCGCAACACATAATAGATTAGTTTTGTGTTAAAAAATGAAGGCAGACTGCTGGGGGAAATTAAATGAAAGAATATATGATTTCATTATTTGTGTGAATGCATAATAAGAAAACCGAATGTCTTCAGAAAAGTTTAATTTGCTTTCCATCTTTCCTCAGTGTAATGCTTTGTTTACAGATGTTACCATAGAAACGGCTCTGTTCTGCAGTTCATAAGCGCCCTCTGCTGTCAAACTGTGGATTTACAAATTCATTCAGTCTGACATATCTGTGTTCAGATCACTGCAACATCACACCAGATCTTTGTTGTCGATCTTAACCGGTTGAGGGAAAATAGCCTACCTTGTTATCAGAAGTGTTAAGATTTTTAGAATATTAGCTTATGTAGAACTGTTTATGGAGCTGAAAAATTAATTTATCATTCTGACTCATCAGAAACAACGCTGATATTTCAAGGCTGATATGTTATCATTTTGTTTTTAAAAAAATGGTCAGAACTTTATTTTAATGTACAGGTAGATAATCTGGCCATTTTTTAAATACTTTATTTCACTGTTTGGGCAAATACATGTGCATTGTGCTGCTAATTTTATTAGTTTATTTGGTATTTCAGTGTGTATCAGTACGTTTTTTAACATTTCCAGCACATTTTAACAATGCCGTGTATAAGAGCTCAGATTGATATATTAAGAGATTTAAGTACTATAAAACACTGGTAGCTCTCAGCCAGCTTTCTTTTTTAAAAAGTAGCTCCCGAATGAATTAAGGTTGGAGACTCCTGACCTAGGGAATCCACCTGTAAAGAAATTCACAGAGATTATCAACATGATTATTAAGTACAGCAATACAAAGGTAAGAAATCAACAGTGAACACTGCAAGTGTGTTTTTGATGAGAGCAGTGGAAGAGGATTTAAAGGTGATTGAAAATGTTTCAACCAAACAGATCAGCATTGTTAAAATTGTGGCAAAACTGAACAAGGAGGGAGCAAATATAAGATTGTGTGAAGTTAATGCACTTAGAATGGAAAAGACAAGCACAAGAATTCAGATAATGATGTAACAAGGGGGTAAAAATTACGAGCGGACCACAGTGGATATTTGAGAGTCAAAACCCCCTCCAGATCCACCAGATGATGCAGATGAACACCAATGAACATGAACATAGTTATTTCAGCAGCTGTGTTAGAAATATCAGGATCGCTGTAGATTATTTCATCCTCTATGATCACTCCGAGTTGCTGGAGGACAAATAATATTATAGAGTGAGTGATTTACCTTGCTGTGTGCGTATGAAATATGATCTGTTTGAATCATCATCAGCAACAGTAATCAATCACATTATGCTAACATCGTGATGTACAGTATGCAGTACTAAACAACACGGAGGAAAAAATTTTAGCTTTCTTCTCTACACAGAAACTTGTGTTTGTCATGATCATGTTTGTTGATTAATCTCCAGATTGTGTATATTTGGGAATCAACATTCACTGTCTCATATCACCGCAGTGATGGGTAATAACTGATTACATACAATATGGATTACACAATCTCATTTAAAAAGAAAAAGGTTAATTCAATTATATTACATTTTAATCAGATTAAAGTTATTTTCTATATGGATTATATGATTTCATTTTTTTACACAATAAAAGTAAATTAATAATTTATTGATTCTTCCTAATTATTTTACTGTCATATTTAATACAGTGAGTATTCACAATATTAAATGAACATCTAAATGTCATGTAAATTAATTAGTGATCTGTTCTTCTGAATTGTCATTCTGTAATCATTAGTTCATGTTGAACTAAGTATTAATTAAGTCATTTATATTTATTTATGTACCCTTATTATGAAGTGTTAAGCTCATAGCTGAATCTTTTGCCATTTTTTAAAATCTTTCTAAGACCCAAGATAAAGTCCCAAACATATGAAAATCTGCTTTATTTTTTTTTTTCTATTTAAAGAGAAATTAATCACAATTTAACAGTTATAGGCTACCTGATCTCTTCACATAAACTTACCTGTGGGAACTTTTTCACAAGATGTGAACCAAAAAGTACATATCACTTCAGTTCCCAATAGTAAAACGTCATGGAGCATTAGAGTAAAGGACATTTCATTTTTGACTGCAGTGACACATACAAAACCAATGTCACAGAAAAGATACCATTTATCTTTTCTTAAATAAAGTAACAAACACACTTTTAGAACCATTCAGTGGACATTTACTGTTGAATATGTCATGAAACGTGAATGGCGGTAAGTATTTCCCGTCTGATGAAATGGTCCACACAGGTAAGTTTTCGTCGTGAGATCAGATTGGTCATTTGCTAATATTAAAATTATGTTTGTTCTTCTTCTAGAAAAAATCTTTTGTCCTCTGATTCCTTGGCTCTTGCTGAGTTAAATGCACACTAGAATTAAAATTTCTTTTGCCATTTTTAATTCTCAGAAAACATTTTTTCCTACACTCCACATCCGGGGGTGTGTTTCCCAAAAGACTTGTTAGCTAACTACGGTTGTAAGTTCACTGAACTCTATCGGTAACAACAGATCGTTCAGCAACATTGTCTCAGATCATCTTCAGACTATGACTATGATAATGTCATGCTGTCTAGTCTCTGTTTTCCTGGGTGTCCACTAGTGGGCTCACTTCCCCTTAGGCACTAGATTTCCTCTAGTCTTGTCCTGTCATAACAGTAATTGCACTCAGGTTAATTGCACCAGGTGCAGGCACTCTATTGTCATTAGCCTCCCTATAAATTCCAGTCTTTTCCTGTTGTTTGGATGGAGTCTTTTCCGTTCGTATGGTCAGCCTTCTTGTCTTCCGAGATTCCTTCTCTTCCCTTCCTCCGAGTTCCCTTTCCTGTTCCCTCTTTTGTTTATTGTTCTTTTGTTTTTGGACTGATTTTTGGTTTTGACCTTGGACTGTTGTTTGACCACAATTTGGATTACCTTGTACAATAAAATACCTGCAATTGGATCTCTCGCTCTCCCTGTGTCTCTCTGGGCAACGATCGTCACAGATAAACCCTACCGTTCTTGAATAACACACAAACACATTTGATGAAGAGCACACAACATTTGATGCAAGGCTATATCTCTGCAGTGCTTTTGTATATTCTGACCAAACTTGGTACAAACCATTTTAAGCATCAACATCTACTGATCAGGAGATATAGGGGGCCAGTTTGAATTTTGTCATGAATGATGCATTAAACTAACATAATTACAAAACTTAGTTTGTGTCATCGGGATCTCTGAATGTCCAATGTCTCTGAATTGCCCATTTTAATGAAATTGGTCTTCACAGATTTATTGCATCTTGCTGAAAACATTGATACCAATAATGCCATATTCAGTTGAACTCTGCCAGTTTTAATTTCTTTGAAAACCTAATTGTCCAACCTTCTCCTTTACAAAAGTGGCTCAGATCATCTTCAGACCAGATTCTCTGCCATAATATTATCAATTTGATACAAAATACGATGCAATGTAATTCAAACTACAAAAAAATCTATATGGCCATTTCTTTCATATTAAAACAGTAGGCATACATTGTCACACTACGCTGCTGGAAGGCAAGGCAAGTTTATTTATATAGCACATTTTGTACACAATGGTAATTCAAAGTGCTTAACATAAAACTGGAACTAAACTGGAAGGAAAACATAGCCAAGGATAAGCGAAATAAGACTTTATTTATCCAACATCGAAGACTGAGAAAGACACAAGCATGTCCCAACAAGACTGAACTGAAAGGACAAGGCTTATAAAAAGACAGGATAATTGGGGAAACACAGGTGCATTAAATAACTAAATTAACAGGTACACAGAACACATGTGGAGGGAAAACTAGACACACCTGGTTACTAATCAAACCAAACACAGGAGATAGAAACTGGGTTACAAGGGCATCAATACACATAAAGACCCAGACAGCAAGCAGTTTCGGCCCAGATCTGGCCCACATTTGGCCAAAAATGCTCATCTAGTCAGCAGCGAGCCAGCTTTGGCTTCTGACTCTTCCAATCTAGATCAAGCCACATGGTGGCATGATCCATCACATCCAATATATCCCTGTATGTGTGGCTGGGAATGACCGATGACAACACAGTGCTCACAGTCTCATCATCATCATCACCAAACACATCCACATCTTCATCAACTGTTCCACAAGCTCAACCTGCGATCCTTACGAGCCGAGTTTCCACTGTGCCTCAGCAGCAGCAGGACTCGACCCGCGAGGCTAGGACGCTTGCCACTTTCCCCCCTAAAAATAGGGACAAACATGATCAGAGCTTATGCATAGGAAATAATTCACAACATTTGGACCCTAAAGCACTGATCGTGTCTGCTCCTCCTCCTGGCACATAATGCACGCACGCACTTGAAATGCTCACCTGGGTTAACAGACTTAAGCCGCTTTCAGGGCCGGCACTCCGCACACGCACATGCTTAATTTTGTTCAGTCTGTGGTGTGAAAATGGCACAAAGTCAGATTGTGCAGAAGAATCATCTGTTTCCTGTGGTCTTGTCCTGGTGGTCCTCTGAGACAAGGTCTTTACAGGGGATCTGTATCTGGGCTCTAGTTGTCCTGGTCTTCGCTGTTTTTCAGGGCAGTAGAGGTCCTTTCTAGGTGCTGATCCACCATCTGGTCTGGATACATACTGGATCCGGGTGACTGCAGTGACCCTCTGATCTGGATACAGACTGGATCTGGTGGCCACGGTGACCTTGGAACAAGAGAGAAACAGACTTATATTAGCGTAGATGCCATTCTTCTAATGATGTAGCAAGTACATCGGGTGGCATGGGAGGTGTTCCCAGTTCCGGTTTACCTAATTAATGCAGCCTAAAAATCCTTTAACGGATTTGGATGTTAAAAGCATATTAGTATGTTATGTGTAAGCCAGGTTAAAGAGATGGGTCTTTAATCTAGATTTAAACTGCAAGAGTGTGTCTGCCTCCCGAACAATGTTAGGTAGGTTATTCCAGAGTTTAGGCGCCAAATAGGAAAAGGATCTGCCGCCCGCAGTTAATTTTGATATTCTAGGTATTATCAAATTGCCTGAGTTTTGAGAATGTAGCGGACGAAGATGATTATAATGTAAAAGGAGCTAATTCAAATACTGAGATGCTAAACCATTCAGGGCTTTATAAGTAATAAGCAATATTTTAAAATCTATACGATGTTTGATAGGGAGCCAGTGCAGTGTGGACAGGACGGGGCTAATATGGTTATACTTCCTGGTTCTAGTAAGAACTCTTGCTGCTGCATTTTGGACTAGCTGTAGTTTGTTTACCAAGCGTGCAGAACAACCACCCAATAAAGCATTACAATATTCTAACCTTGAAGTCATAAATGCATGGATTAACATTTCTGCATTTGACATTGAGAGCATAGGCCGTAATTTAGATATATTTTTGAGATGGAAAAATGCAGTTTTACAAATGCTAGAAACGTTGCTTTCTAAGGAAAGATTGCGATCAAATAGCACACCTAGGTTCCTAACTGATGCCGAAGAATTGACAGAGCAACCATCAAGTCTTAGACAGTGTTCTAGGTTATTACAAGCAGAGTTTTTAGGCCCTATAATTAACACCTCTGTTTTTTTCAGAATTTAGCAGTAAGAAATAACTCAACATCCAGTTTTTTATATCGACTATGCATTCCATTAGTTTTCCAAATTGGTGTGTTTCACCGGGCCGCAAAGAAATATAAAGCTGAGTATCCTTCCTTAAGCGTAAAGGAGCAACTGTATTTAAAGTTCTAGAAAAGAGAGAGTCCATAGTTTCTGTTACATCATCAAGTTGTTCTGGGGTTTTGGATATGCTAAGGAATTTGGATACATCTGGAAGATAACTTAAGAAGCAGTCTTTTGTGGTAGAAGTGACGGTTCTTCGATACTTATAACAAGAAGTAGAATTTACAATTTTGGATTTATGAAGTTTGCACAAAACTAAATAATGATCTGAGATATCATCACTTGGCTGAATAATTTCAACACTATCAACATCAATTCCATTTGACAGTATTAAATCTAGAGTATGATTTCGACAATGAGTAGGTCCTGAAACGTGTTGTCTAACACCAACAGAGTTCCAGAATGTCTATAAATGCTGATCCCAATGCATCTTTTTCATCAACATGGATATTAAAATCACCAACTATTAAAACTTTATCTGCAGCAAGAACTAACTCGGATGTAAAATCACCAAACTCTTTAATAAAGTCTGTATGGTGCCCTGGTGGCCTGTATACAGTAGCCAGTACAAACATAACAGTGGATTTATCATTAACATTTGTTTCTCTGGATAATGTTATATGAAACACAATTACTTCAAACGAGTTATACTTGAAGCCTGCCCTCTGAGAAATCCTGAAAACGTTATTATAAATTGAAGCAACTCCTCCCCCTTTGCCTTTTAGACGCGGCTCGTGTTTATAACAATGATCTTGGGGGGTGGACTCATTTAAAATAATGTAATCATCAGGTTTTAGCCAAGTTTCTGTCAAACAGAGCACATCTATATTATGATCAGTGTTCATATTATTTACAAAAAGTGTTTTCGTAGAAATGGATCTGATATTCAATAAGCCAATCTTTATCATTTGTTTATCCATATTGCATTTGTTTTTTATTTGTTGAACCTCAATTAAATTGTTAACCTTAACTTGGTTTGGACGTTTTTTGTATTTTCTAGTTCGTGGAACAGACACAGTCTCTATAGTGTGATATCTAGGTGAAAGAGTCTCTATGTGCTGAGAATTAACGGACCTCTGTGATGGGAGGCAGCTAGCAGACGGTCGGTTTAGTCAGTCTGTCTGCTTCCTGACCTGGGCCCCAGTTAGTCAAGTATAAACACTAAGACTGTGTGCCATATTTCTAGACAGAAGAGCAGCACCACCCCAGGAGGGATGAAGAACATCTCTTTTCAACAGGTCAGGTCTGCCCCAAAAGCTTGTCCAATTGTCTATGAAACCTATGTTATTCTGTGGGCACCACTTAGACATCCAGCCATTGAGTTATGACAATCTGCTATGCATCTCGTCACCACGGTAAGCAGGCAGGGGACCAGAGCATATTACAGTGTCTGACATCGTGCTTGCAAGTTCACACACCTCTTTAAAGTTATTTTTAGTGATCTCCGACTGGCAAAGTCGAACATCATTAGCGCCGGCATGAATAACAATCTTACTGTATTTATGTTTAGCATTAGCCAGGACTTTTAAATTTGCCAAGATGTCAGGCGCTCTGGCTCCCGGTAAACATTTGACTATGGTGGCTGGTGTCTCTATATTCACGTTCCGTACAATAGAATCGCCAATAACTAAAGCACTTTCATCAGGTTTCTCAGTGGGTGCATCACTGAGTGGGGAGAACCTGTTTAATGTTTTGATCGGAACAGAAGAGCGGTGTTTTGACCCACGACTACGCTGCCTCACCGTCACCCAGTTGCCCTGCTGCAGGGGCTCTGCTGGAACCGGACAATGTACAGGAATCCCTGAGCTAGACGCATCCAAAGCCATATCTAGAGGATCTAAAGTTTGGATGCGTGTATCTAATTCTGAAATAATCTCTGTCAGCCTAACTATTTCCCTGCATTTATCACATGTGAATCCCTCATCAGCGACAGAGAGAGATAAACTGTACATGTGGCAAGAGGTGCAAATAACAATTGTAGGAGAAGCCATTACTCACCGTGCTTGATGAAATATTCTTACTGTGGTTATAATGTCTGAGTTCGCTTTATTTTTGCTATACTCACATGCATAAACTAATTATAGTGTCTAATCAAAATCAATCTGGGATTAACATTACAGCAGCTAGCAGCTAAATCAGACATAGTCATGGGCGTAGCCAGGATTTGGAAATTAGTGAGTTCCAGGGGGTTTCTGTAATAACCCCCTTATTATAGAATTGTGCCAAATAACCCCTATAAATACAACTAATTATATACACTAATACTTGAAAAGAGACAGAAATGTAGATGTTTTTTGAGGGATGCTCATTTTTAAATCATATTCTATTTATTGCATCAAAGTTAATACTTTAGAAGAGCCCTGCTACAGTTACAGAGGGATAATCTGTACGACATTTTAACCATTTGAGCTCTACAGTTGTGTCTGCTTAATGACACAAGGATATGAACAATTTAATTTGGTTTCAAGAACAAGAACAAATATGACATGATTCTTCAAATTAATTTCTCAGTTGCAGACTAGGATGTCTGAGATTGACACACAATAGTCTAATTAACATCCAGGGGTTCTTCCTTTTTTTTTCTTTTTTTTTTTACCTGTGCATCTTTTGTATTAATTTTCCGTTTTAGATGGCTTATTTCAGCTTATCCAGAGTTATGTATTAAGTTATACTGCCAAGAGTGTTCTGCTTCCTTGTACATGATTTTGATGAGCATCCTTTATATATTACTGTATATATATATATTTTTTTTTTATTTGGTGTATGAAATCAATAAATACTACAGTATAATCTCTTTTTCATTTTACATAAATATTGTTTAGATACCTAATACATCAAACACATTTTCACTAGCATTTGTAGACCAAAAAAAAAAAAAAAAACAGTTTTCAAATTGTGAATTTATATTATACTTACAATACTTAACATGAAATCATATTGAACTGTTTTGTGGGTGGAGAATACAATTCTTCATGTTTAAAGCAGCCTGTACAATATGGATTACTGGAAAATGACATTCAGCTGTATGCAAATATCTATAATATCCATAAACATTAAAATAATTATTGATATAATCTTCATAGTATACACTGTATGGGTGTTTCATTGTAGAACTGCAGACATCTCTGTTTCATTTTGGTGATGAGAGTTCTTCCTTCCTAAATAAATAAAATAAAATAAATCAATAAAAACAATTTACTGTCCCTTTTCTCACAGTCATGATTCAGATTGTTAGAGATCAGTGTGCATCATCACGTTTTGTGATGATCAAAACTCACCAGCTCTTCTCGCACAGATGATCTGAAGAAGAATCACAGTAGGAGCAGCAAACACTGCAATCTCTACAATACTCACAATCACTACAGGAACCATGTGTGGACAGAACAGAGAGAAAGAAAAGAAGAAACAATAATCACAATCACTACAGGAACCATGTGTGGACAGAACAGAGAGAAAGAAGAGAAGAAACAATACTCACAATCACTACAGGAACCATGTGTGGACAGAACAGAGAGAAAGAAGAGAAGAAACAATAATCACAATCACTACAGGAACCATGTGTGGACAGAACAGAGAGAAAGAAGAGAATCAATCTCTGAAACTGAACTGATTATTAACAATGAACAATTACTGACAAAGCATTTATGAATTCACTGATAGTTCCAGCACAGTCATTCATTACCTCTGATTAATGATCCAGCAGTCATACAGACTACAGTTTCTGATGCTGTGTCAGCTGCTTCTGTGGATCATGAACATTAGTTCAGTTCAAACATCACGTGACATCAGTAAGACATGATGAATTTTGAAGTTTTAAGCTTTCAAATGTTATATAATTTATGATGATTACAATGATGATTACAATAAACATCATAAAAAATAAACATAAAATATTTTCTGTGGCAAAGGACAGAACTCCGGTTATGATGTATATATTTGAGGTGCAGTCTTGTCATAATTTAATCTATTACTGTTTCTACATGATTATTAACAACAAACTGTGGTAAAATATCTATTTAGAAGTCTTATATAGTTTGTGATGATCAGATCAGGGTTTAATCATAATATACTGAAGTGAGCGTGTATCAGTTTGCGGGGTTAAAGAAATGTAGTGTTGTTATCTGAACACATGTCAGTGTATCTGAGTGAGGTCTTCAGGTCACAGTAAACATTGATCTTAACAGCTGATTCTGGACCTGCTTGTGTAGGAGCTGAAGCTGATTTAGAGCTGGTGACTGGAGACGGTGGCTTTGTTTCGCTTGGAGCTGGAAAAGATGAATGTTCAGATACGTCATAGACTACCATCATATTTAAATGACTGATGATTAATTGTTCATATAAATCATTTACTTGGACACTTGACAGTATATGTGACTGAGGTCTTCAGTTGATCTCTGTGTTTAAGCTGACATCTCCACTCTCTGTTGTGATCTTCATTCAGGAGTGTTGTAGTCAGAGAGATGAGACACTGTTCTGAGGAGAATGAGATCTGAAATCTGGAGTCTGTCTGCAGATTCACACCAGCCTGATTCACCCAGATCAGATCAAGACCCTCAGAATGGACTGAAGTATCACAAGAGACTCGATCATCATTATATAACTGACAGAAGAGAGTCAGAGAGCGGCCTGATCTGATCTCAGACTTTGAGGATGATGAAGACACTGAAACAGAAAATCAGACAGAGATTACATGACAATATTACTGTTTAATTCAACATATAATCATAATATTCACAGAAACACTGACCATGAAGAACATGCAGATAAACACGTGCATCAGCTCCATGTTGTTGTTCATTCACATATTGTCTGCAGGAGTAAAGTCCACGATCTTCTTTTGTGACTTTCTTGATGTTCAGAGAGCAGTCAGAGCCCAGACTCAGTCTCTCGTGTCTCTCTGTGTTATTCTTCTGTATTCCTCTATCAATCAGTTCAACTGTCTCTTGACGTCTGTTATAGAGCCATGAAGTTGATGTCCAGCCAGGAAGAGCTTTATTACAGGACAGACGGACATCTTCACCAGAACTGCAGAACACACGAGTCACTTCTGATCCACTGATACCTACAGATAATAATAATAATATAAATAATATAAAAAAAAATAATAATAATATTAATAATAATAATAATAATAATAATAATAATAATGATGATGATGTGGGTTAATGACTTGATTATGAAATCACTGATTCTTGAGACAAAACATATCTGTAACTGTGGGTTTAAAAATTAACTAACTAACTAAACTAATATGTATAGGTTAAAGTAAATTAATTATTTTAGGTTGGAAACATAAAAAAAAATAGCACTTGTTATTATTCGAAATTTATAATAAATACAATTTAAACAAATGCTCAGTACATTTTGGTCAATTACTACTCAGAACACTTTCCTTTTCACACACATTTATTGTTCAATAAACTGACAACATTGAACATTTGTTTCTAAAGTATGAAGATTGACAGTCTGCTTCACACAGAAACACTCTGAACACTGTGATCAGTCTCTCCAGATGAACACAACACTTGAGGCTGTAGACATCAAACTTGGACAGACACATCTGTAAATGCTGCAGTGATAATACAGCCTTGTAAGTGCAAACTCTTATTAAAAAGGATCCAAAGTATTTGCTGTAAAAACACCATCAAATGTAACAACAAATGGAAAATAAAATAAAATCAAGTCTGTGTAATTCAGCTCTGCCTACTCTGTGCTGTACAGCTGGGTGGTCAGTCTAATAGAGATGTGTCGTTCTTGAACGAATCTTTAATGTGACTCGAGAAGAACGAGTCCCTCATGTGCTTCAGGTTCTGTTCTGCTAGTATTAGTGTCAGTCAATGCAGTCTGAGCCGGAAAGAGAATTGATTAGTTCATCTTTCAGTTCTTCGGGTTGTTCGTTCTTTTGTCCCGAAAGCAAAGCGCTGCTTCATCAACTCTATTAGTTTTGTGAAAGAAATGAAAAATATGTTATTTGTTCTATTAGCATTTATTATTAATAGAAACGATTTTCTGTCTGACTTTAGTGACGGACCAATGATGGAGATGACATTCAACATGAAGTGATCATATTTTATACATAACACAGCTGATTTATATTCTGATCATGTGTGTTCTGAGGATCATGTTCAGATGTTTGAATGTGAATATTAATATTCTGCTGAATGTAAGAGAGAAACAACTAATGGATTTATTTCTTCATATAACTGTTTTAAAAGTTACCGTGTTACCATAGCAACAGACATAATGTTCAGAGAATAGAGAAAATAGATTGGTTGTGTTCCAAACATTATAATGAAAATTATTAAATGTGAATCTTGAACAAAGTGTAATAAACATTAACATACTCACTGTTAGTTGTGTTTGTTATAATACAGTATTTGATTTGATGTACAGTATTTGATGTTAAAATGACTACAAATGCAGGTTTTTGTCACCATCGTCAGATGAATATTTTGATAATATTGTATTATGATATTTTATATTTGTTGAGGAATTGTTGGTCACATGTGTAAATGTAATCTGTCTAGCATGAGAATGTGTTTGGAAATGTTAAAAACATCAAAGCGTAGCTCAGGAGCTAGATATACTAAATATGCATTAAAGAAAAACTGACTGAATTAAAAGCACTTAGAACAGTTTCACTAACAGCAGCACAAACCATCTTTTAAAACAGTTCTGTCAGGATTCACTAAAGACAGTGAATTAGCGCTGGACAGATGTGCACAGATATTTTTGGGCCTGATCTTATTGAATATGCATTTCTAGGAGTTTCCCTTTCAGATGCTAATTTGTGGGAGGAGAGAATTCAAATGAATCACACAAAGAGTTTACTGACAGTTGTGCTCAAGACTTCTTTTTGTTTTTTTTGGTGGTTAGTCTCATAATATACAATATACAGTACAGACCAAAAGTTTCTTCTGCTCATCAAGCCTGCATTTATTTGATAAAAAATACAGAAGCTATGTTTTTAAAATATAAATATTTTGTAATAACAATATACACTACTGGTCAGTAATTTGGGGTCAGTTTCTTTCTTTCTTTTTAAAATAAAATAAAAATCAATACTTTTATTCAGCAAGGATGTGTTAAATTGATAAAAAGTGATAGTAAAGAAAATATATAATTAGAAATATATATTATTAGAATTTTTTATTTTATTTTATTTTTTATAAATGCTGTTCTTTTTAACCTTTTATTGATCAAATATATTAGACAGCAGAACGGTTTCCAACACTCATAATAAATCAGAATATTAGCATGATTTCTAAATGATCATGTGATAGACTGATGTAACATGTGACACTGAAGGCTGGAGGAATGATGCTGAAAATTCAGCTTTGCATCACAGGAATATTATTATTTTTTTTAAGTATATTCAAATAGAAAACTATTATTTTAATTTATAATAATATTTCACAATATTACTGTTTTTTTTTCTGTATTTTTGATCAAATAAATGCAGACTTGATGAGAAGAATAAACTTCTTTCCAGAACATTAAAAATAGTAATGTTTCCTAAATTTTGGTCTGTACTGTGTTTGATCATAATATGCATGACTATATTCTATTTATTAAAAACAGGCTTACATAAAAGAACAGGCTTCTTTGTTAATAAAGAATAATCAGTCCAATGTTGCATAATAAAACGAGCTACTCTTGTATAAAACGTATAGTCTTCTTCTTTTAAATGGCTCACTCCAAGTAATACTGGATTTAGAGGGAGACAAAGAACCAGACCAAAAAGAACAACTATAAAAAATATACCAGGGACTACATATAAGTAGGGATGGGAACCGAAAACTGGTTCTTATTCAGAACCGTTTTTGTTCTTTGAAAAGAACCGGAACTGTGAGCAATTTCTAAGTTTCGGTTCTGAAACGGTTCTGGTGCAACACATGACCAAGCGCTGTGAGCAGCCTTGCGCCAGTGTTCTGGATATTCGGCGTTTCCAGTAAAAAGGATGTCACGAACCGAATAACAGACATACCTCCCTGCCTCTTTAATTACTGAGCACATTGATTCCAATGATGCGCATCCATAAACTCGTTGTGCTGTCGCATCTTTAATTGTTTCCCACGACTGTATGTGCACTCGCGCCTTTGATAACTGCACATCGTTTTGTCTGACGGTACATCTAACGGCAGCGCACTGCACCTGCCGCCACTAAATTACATTATATTTGTCCCATATTGTCATTAATATACATACTGGCTTCAACTTGGACCACTAAATAAATAGACTGCTATTGTTATGGAAGTATGAGGGTTAGATAATTTAGTGTACAGGTCATTTCAAGAGTGATAAACAAAGTGATAGAAAATATTTATTTTGATGCATTTTAGATGTTTAAAAATGTGTAAACCACTCATTGCATCACACCATCTCCTGACTGCATTATTATTTGTATAATAGGGACTTTATGGAGAGTGTGTATACATGTTTGAGTTTAACCGTTTATATTTCATTAATTTAGGGAAATTAACAAGTGTCTCAGCCCTCAAGGGACTATTTGGCCAACAAGCTGAAAAGCAAAACGTTATTGATAGTGTAAAAAACATCAACTTTGAAACACATGCTGATTGATGGACTAGCATTACTCAACATTACTTACGACCTTCCAGCAACGCTACATTCCGTGAAGGTAAAGTAGTAAAAAAACATAGTTCATTTAAATGAAACCGAACCAGAAAATTAAAAAAAAATACTTCACCCTACTTATGAAGATCTGTCACTGTAATATATGTTGCATTTTGACATTGACAACCTTTAAATTAAGTTGACAGCAAGTAATAAAGAATATTGAGCATTGAGTAGTTGAGTATTGTGCATTTTTCCTTACCACTATTTCTTAATAATTGTTTAATGATTTTAATGGAACCGGAATCAGAACCGGAACTGTTGGGTGGAACCGGAACCGGAATCAGAACCGGAAAATTTCTAACGATTCCCAACCCTACATATAAGGCACTTCAAGATCTATAAAAGCATGTGAGTTCTAAATACACTGAAATTTCTCAAAAACAGTAGAACAAATTCAGATGGCTTTCAGACTCAGATTCAGCAGTGGCACTGGAATATTTATTTCATAATGTCTCAGAAAGCAGTGATAAAGGAGCAGTCAGTCACTTAAAATGGACCTGTTTAGGGACCTTTTTATTACTAAACAATAGTAAAAAGATGGAAAAATGCTTTCAGGCTGTAATGGTACTATAGTGTTGAGATTGGTGTTTTTCAATGAGTGCAAGACAACTGGGCAAACAGGATTTAGTCTTTATAATAGTTCATAAGTTTAACATAGGCAATGTTGAAAACAGTTGTTTAAAAATTGTTTTCAGGATTCTTTGATGAGTAGAAAGTTCAAAAGAACAGCATTTATAAAAATAAAAAAAATGTTTCGTAACATTTAAAAGAAAGTGAAAGTGACGTGCCATATAGCCAAGTGTGGTGACCCATAGAGTTAGTGCTCTGCATTTAACCCATCCAAAGTGAACACACACAGCAGTGAACAAACATACACACACACACACACACCTGGAGCAGTGGGCAGCAATTTTGGTGGGACTGGTGCCATGTTCAAGGGCACATCAGTCGTGGTGTTGAACAGAGAGAGAGTGCTGTCCATTCACTCCCCATCTACAATCACTGCTGGCCCAAGACTCGAACCCACAACCTTTGGATTATTAGTCTGAATCTCTAACCATTAGGCCACAACTTCCCCAAATGTCTTTACTGTCACTTTTGACCAATTTAATGGATCCTTTCTGAATAAAAGTATTAATTTATTTAATTTCTACACAAAAAAGAAATAATATACATTCTTACTAACTAATGACTTTTAAAATGTCAAATGTCACAAATTGTATCTATTTCAGATAAATGATGTTCTTTTGAATGCTCTATAAATCACAGAATCTAGAAGAAAAACAAATGGTACACAACTAGTTTCAACATTGATGATGATAATAATAAATGTTTCTTGAGCAGTAAATCATCATATTTTCATGATTTCAGAAGATCATGTGACACTGAAGACTAGAGGAATGATGCTGAACATTGTTTACTATTGTATTATTATTTTAAACTGTAATAGTATATCATGATATTACAGTTTTACTGTATTTTGGATCAAATCAATGCAGGCTTGGTGAACAGGAATGACTTTGGAACAGTAGTGTATGTCCAAAAGAATAACTCTAGCATTATTTACCAATGTAGTATTTATTATTTCCCCTAAAACATATAGATGATTGAAAACTTTGTGATAATAATGTTTTTCCAAAAGGCTTGTTTAAAAGCCATAATGTTTATTACATAATAATCTAATAAACTAAACCAGCTTATTAGATATTACAAATATGTCTGTCAATCAGTGTGTTAGTGTTGTGGGGATTTTTCAATGATTTCAGTTCAGTTTAACGTTACATACTTTATTTAGATCCAGTAGATGCTGTTATGAGTGAGTCTGTCAGTCAGCAGAATATTCAACCATTTCTGTCCAAACGTCTTCATTCAAGAACTAACTATAGCTATCAATATGTCAATCATAGCTATTTCAAGAGTGGATCCTGCATTTATATGCCAATGTAACGTTAATTCCTAAAACATTGCAGCGTGTATGTGACCGTTGATCTTAGCATGAAAAACACGTTTTATACAATTCTGAATGGATTACGATATATATGGCACAGAAAAAACACACCGAGCACTCCCTTTATAATTACTAAAAAAGCTGTCACTCATCTTCATCGAGATCTCTAGCACACCAGAACCAGACCTATAAATAATTAAATACAAAAGCCCCAACATGGAGTTGATAAATATAGTGGAAAGATATATATAGAGACAGTGACCCCGCCAAAAAGTCAGTACGAAGCTTCCTCTTTCCGACCGCGAGTGGAAGTTTATTATTCTCCATTTTTAGCTGAAGTTAGCTTCGCCAGAGCGGCGCCAATCAAGCGTCACGTCATTGATGTTCTTCGCTTAGTGGTCTTTAGATGAGGGCGGGGCCTTTACAATTTAAAGAGACATGACAACTAGCCCATAAACAAACTTAATATAAATCATTGTAAATAATTAATTCACGAAAATTAACATATCCATTGAATGAATTTAATCACATTTGTCATCATAATTTTTACTCAAATAAAAATATCTGAGGGACCCCTGAGTCTATTTTTACTTCTTATGGGGGATCCTAATGCCTTATGAAGGTCCCGGATAGAGCTGAAGATCTTTGCCCGAACCCGATGGGACCCGACGGGTTCGGGCTTAATTTATATCATCTTACGCGGGCTCGGGTTGGGCTCGGGCTCACGCTCCGGTTTGCGAGGTAAACGAGCGCTCATGTGATGTGTCTCGATTAGTGCGAGAAAGATGCGAAAATCTTAATTTCGTTATTGCCAAATACCCATCTTAATTTAAAATTTATCTTAATTTAATTTGTTTAAAAAAAAACTTGTTTTTATTGGTGCGTTGGTCTATTTATAGGCTAAATGAGCCTATGTCTATTTAGAGTGAGATGTTAAGATGTTAGACTACAGAGGACTTATTTTAGTTCTTTATTCCAACTTCCAAGTGGTCTAGTCTACGTTAGTTATGAATAAATTATGTTAAAACATCTATAAATGACTCATTCTTGACACAAGAAAAAAAAAGCTGTGTGTGTGCGCACATTTGAATAATGTCGGGCTGTAAACGGGTTCGGGCTTTTAAAAAGCTGTCACTAAAAATGCACTTGTCGGTCTCGGGTCGAAACCTGTCGGGCCTAACTTTTAAGGCCCTATTACAGCTCTAATCCCGGATCCCCCCAGCCCCCCTACAGTTCGAGCACTGGGGGAATGTTGTTCCCTCAACATAAGAAGTCATGGCAGAGTGCTGTTTTTATTGTCTGTGGTCCTGTCTGATCTCTCACCTGCAGTAATTGACAGAATAATCGACCCGTTATTTGACAGTAAGACTATAGTTCTGCACCCGACCCGAACCACAATTGTATTCTCCTACATGAGGTACACAAAACTTCAAATCTGTGTTTAAATTGTGAATATCAGGAAGGTAGTCTGTTTCGCTGTGGGTGCAGAGGCGGTGTGCAAGAGGTCATGCATCAAACTTCACCAGAGATAAAAACTTTTTATCTTGATCTCGATTATCTCCACAAATAGATCTCGTTGCCATGTTTCCACAAGTTAATGTTGTGTTCACGACAAAACTAGCCTAAGTGAACCGAACATGTCCGCTTCTGTCACCCTTAATGCTTTGTTCGACTTTTCAGAGACAATCTACTCTCTCCTGTAGATGACCTATGACCCACTTTCTCTACAAACTGAATTTCTGTGTATTGAACATTGAATTTGATGTCATGAATTTCTTTTTCATATTGAAAACTTGAAGATGTATTTTAAAAAACTGGATATTTGCAGTCTACCTTTAAGAACAAAAAGTCTGCTGTTTGAAAATACACATCTATAAAGAAATCTACCATAAAAAAATCTAATCTGTTAAATTTAAAATCTTAAATATTCAAGTAAAAAAAAAGGAAAACAATGTTAAATGTCACATAAAATTCAGTTTTGTTAAATGAAACTTGTGAGTAATTCACATTTACACAACTCAAATTCAAATAGTATTGTCATTTTATCAGCTTTATAGAGATGTTACTTCAGCGTTCTTTAATTTGCGAGATTGTTAGTAAATCACCCGCAGACATTTTTACACCCTTCGTTGCAGTTTTGGAATTGTGCTCTCGTGCTAATTTGTCTGTAGACATGTTTATTTTTATTTTTTTTGCTTAATAATTATAATATGTTGTATATAAAATATAAAATATAAAGATATATAATGGGCCCTCATTAACAGTAGACACATGTGCTGAACACATCTAAAGTAAACTCATCCCAGAACAAAACCTGCTCCAGAGCCAGTAATGTTCAGAGAATGGGTTGCTATGGATACATACTCTGAACGTTATTTCAGTTTTGCATCCAAACGTTGAATTATCTTTTTATGTATTCATAATCTAACCCAGACATATCACATAACCTGATTTCTGGAATACAGCAGAGTTCACTTTATAATACTTTTAACATAAATAGAGCTTTCCAAGAGAGTGTGACAGCAGTATATGAACAATTCTAAACGTGCATTAAATAATAAAACAATATTTACTCCACATGACCCTGAGATAACAACTTAATCAATAATAAATACATTTGTACATATTCAAACTCCAGACACTATGTCATAGTAATTAAACCAAATTTTTTGGACAGATGGTTATTCACATCACACACATATTTTATCTCATAGATCATAAACAGATATCTTTACCTGTGAGAAGTGCACAGAGAATGATCCGTCCCAGCAGACACATGTGACACTTATCAGCCATTTTCTGTTTCTGTCAGTCTTTCTCTTCACTCTATAATTAAAGCTCTTCTTTTTAACACCATTAGGTCATCGTTTGGGTGTTAACTTCCTCTGATCACCAACTGACCATTGAGTTGCATTTCACTCACACTATACTGATGAAGAAGTTTCTATAAAATATAGGGTACAACGGGGCTAAACCTTTAGCCTACCTTTAGAAAAAATAAACACATAAAAAAATAAAAAAACTTGTATTGGACATTAATCAAGCAACAGATATTTTGAAAATCAATAATTCATGTTGTTTATTTTGTTTAAACATGTTGTAAATGTATGAGGTGGTAAAGAGGGGCCTTTATCTGCACACGGGGCACACAGTATTAACACATACTATTCAATCAGGACCACTTCTGTCAAGTATATTTATTACAGTTATATAGGATAGAGTTAGTGTTGGTGGTATGGTTATGTTCTGGGCAACACTCCACACACCCGTCTATGCAGCCATGCTTGGACAAAGCAGCAAGACAAACCCCCCTGTGGTACAGAACAGAACCATTATAAGCATACATAATTACAATTCACAATTACACGAGTTGTAAACAAAATGAGATAGAGATTGCTTCAAATGAAGAGACTGTAAAGAAAGAACAAAGTTAGATCAGATTACAGGTTCAATTGGTGGAGTTGGGATTGGAGGAGGGAGTTCATTGCAATCAGTCCAGGTCCGCTCTGGCCGTGTACATGTCCGGATTGCTCATGCAGGAAAGTATAATAACACAGGCTTTACAATTCCAACTTCATTGTGCTGTTACTACTTTTGAGCCGAATTTCACAAAATTGGTCAGCTCCCGGCAGCATCAGGTGTTTTATTTATGGGGAGTAGGCCTAGAATTATTTAAGTGTTTTGCACACAGTGCTGTGCGGGAGACCCTGCTCTTGCACGCGGCTGATGGATGTAGTGCTTAGCGCCGCTTCACACTTTTATGCAGTTTTTGCTTTCGCAGTTTGGTGTAATTTAGAAAGTTTTTCCCTCACGTCGGCGATCAGCTCTCAACTCGACCAGTCCAGAAATGTCCCGGTGCTCCCGATGGAATTTGAGCAGAGCTCTCTTGCTGCAGCAGACACACGCACTCAGTAGATGATGGGCAGGGAAGGTAGAATGACAGAAGTGATAATGTATCAATTACAACAAAGAATCAAGAGTTTCACACAACTCTATGGTACACCATTAAAGGCGAAACAATTAATGATAGTAGATTGCAGAATTTGCAAAGCAACAAAACAAGTGGGTATATCGAGGGTATATGCAGATACTGAACCTTTAGTAACCGTAATATGCAAATGGCCTGGAGAAAAAAGTAATCTTTTATACTTGCGTATTACCCTTAGTACACCACTGCCGTAGTGTGTATGTGATCATGTTCTGGCCACATGACTGAACGCACGAATTAACACTAGAGGTTCAAATATTAGTCTGTTTATTCAAAGCAAGTGAGAGCAATTATTAAAAATATTAATGTAACTGTTTGTTTGTTTTTTCTGCTAATTTGTATATCATCCTAGGCCACTTAGCATGTCCCAAAATCGAGAGCACGAGCACATGTAAACACCATATTGAATTAGATAACGTCTCATGTAAACAGTCAACTGAATATTTAAATCTGAATGACAAAATAAAAGACATAAACATGGCTATTGATATCATGTTTTTATAGGCATATAGAAGAGTGATAAGTGCGTGCTTCTGACTCTGCGTGCATCTGAAACAACCGCACACACACACAGCTAATGTAACAACATTAAAAACTAACACCCGTGACATTGAGTTTTCGCCGCTAAATACAGTGAACCCCCATTGAAATGCCTATACTAGAATGCTGGTCTCACGAGAATGATTAAGTAATATGATGGCGGCGCGTCCACATGCAGCAGCTTCTCTCTGTCCCAACAGAACTGTGTCTTTGTGTTTTTTGTCTTGTGAGTCGCAGTGTTTTTTGTACATTGTCATCGCGTCTACCTGTCTTTAGGTGCACATACAGTCATGGGTTTCTGCTGGATGCCAGCAGAACCGGATTTTGTTGAGATAACCTCCGTGCACGCGGAACAGTTACGGGATCTCGATCTGATCCAGAACCCTACACCATCACCGACCCCCATTGCTGCATCTCGCCCACAGTGGAGGCACCACAAGTGACATGAGAGGAAGCAGAAGAGGGGTAAGCACGGAGGTATAAGGGCTAGGCTAATGGCTAACCCACACAAGCCCTCTATCCCCACCATCGTATTGACTAACGTACGCTCTCAGGACAATAAACTGGTCTACATTCGATTACTACGTTCAACTCAGAGGACTGTTCACGTAAACATGGCTCAGCAACAGCATTCCAGACGGCACTATTCAGCTTGACCAGCTGAAGTGCCTTTGAGCGGACAGAGCTCTCGGCGGCGGACTTTGTGTTTACATCAATAATGTGTGGTGACGCTATGCTGTTGTGATCTGCAAAATCTGCTCACCCCTGGTGGAGTTTATGATTATTAAGTGCCGACTGTTTTATCTGCCGAGGGAATATACTGCCATACTGCTACATTCCCCCGACAACATCAACTGCAACAGGAACAATGCACTGAATGAACTTTACCATCACATCAGTGAGTAGCAGACTACACACCTGATGCTTTTCTCATCATAGCTGGGGATTTCAACCACGCTGACTTAAATAGTGTGTTTCCAAAAATACACCAACACATTAACTTTCCAACTCGAGGTAAAAACATTTTAGACTTTGTTTACACCACACAGAGAGGAGCTTACAAAGCCCTCCCTCCACCCTGGAGCCTCAGACCACATCACTGTCGTGCTAATGCCTGCATATAGACTGCTCATCAAAGTCACCAAACCAGTTTCAAAACAGATTCAAGTGTGGTCAGAAGATCTTCTGACGATCCGTCAGGGGCTCTTCAAGACTGCTTTGACAAAACTGACTGGAATGCTTAAGCAGGCTGCCACATGCAATAACACCACTGACCTCCAGGAGTACTCAGAGACTGTCACTGCCTACATCAACAAGTGTATTGATGATGTAACAGTCACAAAAACCATCAATGTCTGGGCCAACCAGAAGCCGTGGATTACAGGGGAGGTCTACAGACTCCTGAAGACACGGAACGCTGCCTTCAGAGCTGGAGATGAGGTGGGTCTGAGAACAGCCAGGGCCAACCTGTCCCGCAGCACCAGAGAGGCTAAGAGACAGCACTCCAGGAGGATAGCCCATCAATTCAGTGACAGCAGAGACACTCAGAGCCTGTGGCAGGGGATTTGGACCATTATGGACTACATGCCCCCACCACTGAGCTTTGACAGCAACATCTCTCTTTTGAATGAGCTGAAAACCTTCTTCACCAACTTTGAGCAACAAAACAGCACCACAGCACAAAAGACTCCACCTCCTCCCGGTGACCTGGTGATGACCCTGACCCCAGACAGCATGAGGAGATCCTTCAGCGGGATCAATGCACGCAAAGCTCCAGGTCCTGACAACATCCCCTGGGTGTGTACTGAGAGGCTTTGCAGCAGAACTCACTGATGCATTCACATACATTTTCAACACCTCACTTAGTCAGGCTGTTGTTCCCACGTTTCAAAAATACCACCATTATTCCAAGAAGCCATCTCCATCCTGCTTCAATGTCTACCGTCCTGTTGCACTTACTCCCATCCTCATGAAGTGCTTTGAATGGCTAGTCATGCACCACATCAAGTCTTCCCTCCCCCTATCCCTGGACCCCTTCCAGTTTGCATATCCGTCCAACAGGTGGCGGAAGTCTCCACGTTCAGCGCAAATCCCGCCCTGCAGCTGATTGTAAGGCCGGTGACACACTGGCTGCGTGGCCTGAGCGTGCCGTTTCTGCTGCGTGTCAGTTGCGTGACGGCTGCTTCGCGTTTTCTGTGTCTTTACACACCAGAATTGTGCCTGACGCGGCGCTGGTGTGCTGCTGCTGTAGGTAACATAGAGGGAGGCCGCCGAGGCGCCGTCAGACCAGGATCTTGTCTTCACAACAACAATATCTATACTTCATGTTGAGCATAAATATAAAGTCTACTGATAAAGGACACCGTCAACAGTATTGACGGCAAAATAGACTATGTTTGACAGGTGCAATATGCCAGTGTGTCACCAGCCTAAGGTTTTCAAAAGGCATCACGCAAGTGTGAACAGGGATGGGCAGTATTTCAGATACATGTATTTAAAATACGTATTTGAAATACAAAATACTATTTTGTATTTTAAAGCCTTTGGAAAAAAAATCTAATGTAATTTGTATCTAAATACATTTAAGATGAGTATTTATGTATTTTCAAAATACTCAAAATACTTTGAGCCAGTCAACCTCTTTATCAGGGTGCTGTTTTCATGCATCAACTAGTTCAGACCAGACACACCCCTCCCCCCAACCCCAACATTCATCCACGCGAGCCGCAGCTGTACAACCCAGCCTTGGATTGGCAACTTTTCTGGAATAAAGTGAGGATGTGCTACTTGTTGAATAAAGTAGCTTGTCAAATGTGTTTGAATCATTAACGATACTGCATATTAGGGATGGGTGATATCATATGACAATATCGTAGATTCGTAGCAATGGTATAAATTGTGAATCCATGGAATTTTTCTAAATCTTTTACATAGGACTTTCCGCTTTCTCTTTAGCTTTGTGCAGTTGAAGCCTTGTTTATACTTTCGCAATTCGCATGGCTCTACGCCATGAACCTGCTTACTGCATGCGCTCCTCAGTAAACCTACAAGGCTTTTATGCTTGACGTGCTCTCCGTTGTATAATTCTGTGAAACAACCGAAGGCGACTCTGAGTAATTGTTCTCCAAACCTGCGCCGTCTTTGCTGACAGGCGACAAATTGCAAAGAATTATAAATAAAAAAAGTTTATTAAATCTATGTATCATATTATGAAAGCTTATTCTCTATTGTTATCTACTGTATCCTTCAGGTTGTTGCTTTTAAAGAGTTGTTGTGTGAACATTTAAAATAAAAAATGAATAACTATGGAATAACTATGGAGGGGAGGGAGGGGGGGCTCTCTCGTCTTGGGCACCAAATAACCTAGAGCCGGCCCTGCTCCAAACCACCAAAAAGCAGCGATGAGAGGAAGTAGTTTGCCGAATAATTTGTCAAACATCTCTTATACAGTCTATGTCAAACACTCGTCTCGTGAGAAGTTTGTGAATAAATGGATTTCTTGACATTACAACAAAACATATTAATATAATAACATATTTATAACACTAATATAAATTAACAATACTGTTATAAATTATATAATTTATAACAATACTGTGTTATATATGTTTTTTTAATTCATTAATTATTTTATTTCAATTAAATTACTTACCATTACTTTATTAATTATTTCTCATTTTGTAAATGTAATCATTTTAAATTTTACAAACATGGTGCTTTATGAAAATGTAACTGGACACATTTCCAAATTGTGATTATGTTTACCCATCTATGCAAATGTTTGTTTATGTAGATCTAAAGAGTTTGAAATTCAGTTTTTGCTGTGGTATCAAAACTGATATTGATAATTGTGAAACCATGCCATATATTGTTACTGCAAAATAAAATTAAGATTTTGGTCATATCACCCATCGAAATTTCATCAACTAGTTCAATTGGGCGGGTTAGGTCAGCAATATTGGATGGCAGATACTTTAAGATTGTGAAACAAACAGAACTGGGCCACATTGGAACGCCAGTCTGTCACATTGTATTTTAATGATGGTGATAAAACATAATAAAAGTTAGTTTTTGTAGTTTTTTATTTCTTACACTGCAGGGGAAGGAAAGAGGTATATAAAATTAAAACGAAAGTTTCTAAGCAGTTGCACACATCTAAATGCTTTTTGGCATTCAGAATAGGCCCAGATAGATTTCAGCCTAACAGGGATATGTGCACTGAATCTTAAATTTCACATTCATTTTGTGTATTTTCAAAATTCAAAATACTGTATTTGTATTTAAATACATTTTTCCACACAGTATTTTGTATTTGTATTTAAATACATTTTCCACACAGTATTTTGTATTTGTATTTGAAATACATTTCCATGTATTTATGCTCATCTCTGAGTGTGAACATCACTACAACTAGGAAAAAAAAACGATTGCAATTCAAACGCAGCTCCAGTCGGCATTTAACCAGACCTTTGCTCTTAATTCAGATCGGTCCAACACAATAACGAAATCTGAGAAGGTCTAAAAACTGAAACTGATACTGCACTTTACACTTTGGAAAAGTTGTATATATATTTTAAATATGATATTGGTTTGAGACTGAGAGTATTTTATTTAGTGGAGAACTTTGCAGCAGTATTTTATTTCTTATTCTTTTTTATTTTCTATATATTTTATTAAAAGTATTAAAAAAAAGTGTAAACAAATAAATAAAAAAAAGTTTATAGTATAACAACCTGCAGTTTAATGTTTGCATTTCTTTCCCTTACTGTACCAAAACTTAACCGAACCGTGACTTTAAAACCGAGGTACGTACCAAACCATGATTTTTGCGTACCGTTACACCCCTAGTGGGAACTATTTGTTAAACTGAGGGAACAGTTTAAGAATTTGTGAGTATGGTTTATAGACTTAGGTGACAGATTGCAAAACTGTTGCCATGGATAGATTTTTTTTCTCCTACAGGTGACCTCCCGGGCTCCGTAGTACGTGACTGGAGTGAAAACGAGGGGCAGAAAAATAATACGAGCTTGAGGGGCACGCGACATACGAACAAACGAACTGAGAATAAATAAATAAAGCCAATTTATTGTGATTCATTTGCTTTTAGGTGGACAGCATTTGATACATTTTGATAATTTAATTTCCTATTTAGAATAAAATACCAAGAAAGGGAAAATGGATAGTTTATTTGTTTTTCATTTAGTTTAACAAATGGAAAATTTGATTTTGGCTTGATTTCTAATTTTTTTGTTTGGGGTTTACAAATCGGTTTATGGCTTCAATATTTCATTCTCACTTGTGGGCGGTGCTGAAACACTCCTTTCATCTGATTGGTCGAATTGCTCCACCTTCAGCATGGCCTTTTCATATTTTCAGGCAGAATAAGAGTCTCATAAGAGTAATGTCTGAAACCACTGCTCACTGTTAATTAGCATAATAATTGAATGTTGCTGGGCACAGAAATCATCCTGCTGTGACTTGCAAGTGACCCCTTTATATTTTGACCACTTATTTATAGGTTATTGTATTGTATGAATATTGTCCCATTGATAAATACAGTGTAAATTATTCTGTCTTCTAGTCGGTGTCAATTTCTCTCATAATAAATAAATATGTTTAAATATATATTGGTTTTCTCATTCCCAACAAAGATGACTAATAAGAGAAACATCAACCAATTTAGTATGTTATAAAAATAATATTACTAATTAATTTAATAAATTGAACTTTATTAATTTTCACAATTATTTATTAATGTCACACGCACATCTACCTAGTGCATATTGACTTCAAAGACGAGATTGGTAAATGTTACAGACATATTATCATGGAATAGTCTATTATTGATTTTTATTTCCACTTCACTTTTATCCAAGGAGACATAATTATTTGCACTGCATTTATCAATGGGACAATATTCATATGATACTGTAACCTATAAATAATTTAAAGGTGTCACTTGCAAGTCACACCAGCATGAATAATGTGCCCAGCAACATTTGATTCAAATATTACTCTGCCTGAAAGAATGGAAAGACGGAGCTGAAGGCATAAACCGATTTGTAAACCCTAAGCGAAAAATTTGAAATCTAGCCAAAATTGAATTTTCCGTTTATTAAACTAAATGGAAAACAAATAAACAAACCATTTTCCCCTTTCTTGTTATTGCATTCTAAATAAGACATGAAATTAAATGAAATCAAAATGTACACGGACCTCACAGGATTGTGATTGCTGTGATACTGTACCTGTGCTATACAAGAGTGCGCTGCTCATCGCGTTTACTGAGATGGTGTTTGTCTACGTCTGAAGAGAGCTGACGTACTATGAGTTTTCTTCATTTTTGTTCAGCTACAGTTGACATCCGGAAGAAATACATGGAATATTTTTTTCTTCTTCTGGTTGTTAAAACAAAGCTGATTTCTGAACGGATGACTTCTGTTGTTATTGTTTCGAGAAAATTCTTCCCATGCAGTTTTTGACACGCTACTCTTTGATGCTCTTTTGACAGTACTTATTTTACTGTTAAACCAGTGTTCTGGGACTTAGTATTATTTTTCCTTTTCTCTATTTCATGGCTGAACTTTTTGGATGTTCTACAATGTTTTTTTCTCAATACGTTTCATTTTATTTTTTTTTTGTTGATGGACACTTGAATATACTTTGTGAACTGGGAAAAGAGCTTGCTTTTGAACAAAACTACCTGTTTTTTTTTTTGTTTTGTTTTTTTGCGATTTTCCTGTTTACTAGATGCATTAGCATGGACAGCTATTTTGTTTTTTGTTTTTATTGTTTAGTTTTTTCTAAAATGAAAAGACTTGATATTAACAGGTTTCAATTGGTTGAACTGATTACCCTGCCATATAAGGACGCTCCAACATCAGCTCAGTTCTGTGGTGAGGTAAAACAATAAATTTTAGTTATGATTCTCTTTCTCATCATAAAATGACTGCCTAGACATTATTTCTTGTGTTTCTTTCTTCTTACATTGCAACATATTTACAATGAAAAACTATTGATATTTAAGTCCCTTAGAGACACAATCTGCTCACTAACAGAAATATTTTTGCATAAACTCCTCTGCATCCTAAAGATTTGAACACATGTAATCAAGAGGTTTCTGTATGATGTCTAACAAATCTGTACAAGAATTAATAACTGTTAATTTACATTTGACAGACTGCTTTATGTCTTAAATTTATTACTGACAAATTAAATCTGGTATTACAAGTGTTACTAAAAGCAGCTACTCAAGTGTTCAACACCACATTATCATTAACGTCTTATTGATGAACATTTAAATCATTACATAACTTTCTGTTTTCATGATTAGATAAGAAAATAGATGATTAAATGAGAATGATCTAAGAGAGAAACAGTCTTTTATTTTATTTGTACAAGCATAGAGGTTAATGCACAATTCAGAATTATTAAAGGTCCCGTTTTTCGTGCTTTTTTGAAGCTTTGATTGTGTTTACAGTGTGCAATATAACATGCAAGCAACAAGACCACGCCCCCTTTTTGTGTATTCATGTGGATGGAGCTTAGTCAAACAACTGTTTTAGTGACGTCATTACAACAGAAACTAGAGGGATGTAGTCCAAACGGGTCGTTCGATGTAGGCGAATTATGTTAAATAAAATATCTCGCTTGGCATAGAACTTTGATATTATAATATTATAAGATATTATCTATACTCTAACAACAACATTACACACTAATTAAAGTTTGAAACATGGGATCACAAAGAAGGGGACCTTTAATAAAGGCACTAGCATTAATTCAGCAAGCAGACAGCTACTTTGAAATAAACATCTCAAATAGGGATGCACGATATTGGATTTTGGCCGATATTCGATATGCCGATATTTTCTAAATAATTTTGGCCGATGCCGATACCGATATCGATATATATACAAATATATACTGATATATTTACAAATATATACTGATATATTTAAACTTTAATTTTACTGAAGAGAAATCCATGTATCTCTTCTGTACTGATTCTACCATAAATTTATTATTTTACAAATGTAGACAGACATTCACATCTGAAAAACAGGTCAATTATTTCACTTGGAGAATATCGGTTTGGCTCATCGGCAGAAATATTCATATCGGCCGATACCGATAATGGTCATTTTAAGCTTTTATCGGCCGATAACGATGTTGTGCCGATATTATCGTGCATCCCTAATCTCAAACTGACCAAAACATTACAATCAGATCACCACTTGGGACTGTTTGTTAAAATGTGACAGACAGCATTTACAATGGGACTGAATGAAACCCTTAGGAGTCGATAAGGTTCAAATTCCTCTGTGATTGATATTAGGAGGTCTTTGTATAATTAATGACTGTTAAACTTATTTCTGATGGTTCTTGTCCACAAATGCAGTCATCCTGAGGTTCAACTGTTGCTTGTGTGATGAAAGAATAAATCACTTCATAGTCATCATGAACCTGCATGAACATCACAAATATTGTCAAACAAGATGCAAGTGTTAACACACAAAAATTACAGCATGATGTTAGAGCCTAAGAATAAAACTTGTGTCAAACTGTTAAGAGAAGATATTTGGCATCAACAGAAGAACAGGGAAGTGTTTTACTCACCTTGTTCTTTTTGGCTCTGGTTTTCCAGTTTGTTTCAATCTCAGTATAAGTAACATCATCTTTCTGCTCCTAAACATTAATGGAAACATGGTGAAGTTATGATTGCATCAGATGGATCTATTATATTTACTGTTATCTGTGACATTTAAAATGAAACAGTAAATATACTAACTTTTCTTTCAGCTGACGCATTTATTTAACCTGACTAATAAAAGTACAGATAACTGAGACCTTCTGCTCTGGAGCAGTGATTATAGACGTAATAATAGCTAGCTAATGTATCAATCATGAGTCACTGGTATTATGATACTTACCACAGAGTTATTAGTCCCTTTTCTGTTATCTGAAAAATAATGGGAATATTTATGAGAGCTCACCAAAAAAAATAAAAATAATAATACTAATAATAATAATACAAACAATGAATTATAAAAGTCTAGATGAATTATAATGCAGATAATACGTGGTTCTTGTTAGTTTGTATATTACTGTTCACTCAAGCCAAACATTTGATCACACACATATTTAACATCACATCTCAGAAGATTTCCGTGATGAAACTGAAACTGATTTCCGTGATGAAACTGAAACTGATGTGCCTCTCTAAATCTGAAGTCAGATATTTTTAAACTCTTGTCTAAACTCTAAATACTCACCAGCTCTTTTTTTGCGAACCACACAAAGAATAACAGCAGTAACCAGAACAGCCAACACAGCAGCAACAACAATCACGATCACTGATGGAGAGACTATATAGAGAGACACATTCAGATTCAGATCAAAACAACAGCAGAACATTTACTGTACACTCTAAAAAACTCTGGGGTGTTTTTTCAACCCAAATGCTGGGTTGAGACTGCTGGGTAGGCGTTGGGTTGTTTTAACACAAGATTGGGTTAAGAATTGGTCTTCAGTAAAGACGCTCCTGTAATTAAAAGTATATCTCCAGCACGTGTGTTCAGATCATGGTTGCCAGGTTTTCACAACAAATCCTGCCCCGTTTCTTCTCAAAACTAGTCCAAAACTAGCCCAATCGCGTTTCCAGGAGGTTTCCCGGAGGTGTTTTTCATGGCCGCGGTTTGAAGAAACCCCAATACCAATAATGTGATATTTAGCCCCTAACATGCGAATTTTACCAAGACAACCATGCCAAAACAAAAACATAAACAAAAGAAACGTATATTTTAACCCCGGGAAGCAATTTCTTTATCTGGGAACCTCCTGGAATTGCTTTTAGTTTTTGACTTTTGAGAAGCAACTGGGCAGGATTTGTTGTGAAAACCTGGCAACTCTGATCTGAACACACGTGCTGGAGATAATACTTCTAATTAAATGTGTTTTTTGCCTCAGAAATGGACAGCCTCTTTTACTGAACAGAAGAGGTAACGTTACTTTTAATATAACGTTCATGGGTGCCTTATGTCATATTTACATTCGATTTTACAATATCTGAGGTGTTAATAGATGGCTATATTTACTACACTCATGTTAATTTGTTATCTTATTTGTTGTGGTTTCCTAAAGGAAACGGCATTGTGTAGTAAAGACCAGCATGCTTATTTTGAGGCTGTTGAAGTGGTAATTGTTAAAAGTATGTTTTGCAAGTAATATTTCAGACTCAGCGGCATAGCACCAAATTTTGGGCCCTGGGTACAAACCATCTTGCTAAGCCCCCGTACCAAATACCATAGTGATACCATTGGGTGGGGTTTTGCATTTTCATCATAAAAACACTTAAAATGTAAACAATATAAGTCACACTCTGATTAATATATTTTGGTTTTATTGTCAAAAGTACTACTGCTTACTGAGATGACAAAAGGTCTAGCAGGTCCAAACCTGAACTAAATCAAATATACTGTAAAGCAGTCCTGAACAATGACCATACCAAATGAGAAAAAAAGCTTTGGTCTGATCATTAATAAACACAAACTAAATAATGTCAGTTTTTACTAAATGCCCATCGATGGGTCTTTGCAATCTGCAAATTTGCTGATCAGGTCTTTAAAGTCCAGTTTTTTGGCCAACTGACTTTCTACAAAGAGTATGGCAAGGCTGTTCAGTCTATCCTGGGACATTGTTGATCTTAAATAGTTCTTTATAAGTTTAAGTTTACTGAAAGCACGTTCCTCTCCAGCAACAGTCACTGGGAGTGTACAAAATATTCATCAAGCCAATGCGAACTTCTCCAAAAATGCTTTCTAGCTGCAATTTGTATATGGCATTCAGCAGCTCCAGGAGTGAATGAGTATTTGGAAATGTGTCTCCACTGATTGCTTTTAAATTAAGCATATCTTTTTGAAATTCTGCTGTAAGGTCTTTGTTGTATTTTTTTATTTTTTATTATTAGAGTCTGACACTTAATTACTAAGTGTTAAAACGTGAAATACCGCCAAAAGCTCACCTTGTCTCACTGTCACATCCACCTCACTGTCACTGCTTTCACCTGGCCATGATGAAGAGGAGCCTGCTGCTGCAGGGTCTGAAACTGAAATATATGGCTTCAAATGGTTGCTATAAAATCCTTTATTGTCACAATACCTTTTTTCAAGTGTAGGCTAAGGACAAGCTAATTGATGATTATTTGTCTGTTTAAAATAAATGCAGACTATAGAATCACAGGGTACACTAACCGCCAAACTAGACATTCAGTCTTTGAATTATGTTTTTAAATAAGTAATTTTCAACCATTCAGATGTGCATTAAACTGAGAACAGTCCTGTACTTAATGTAAGAGCGTGCTCGAGCTAATTTACATAACAATGCGGTAAAATAACGATCTGTGTTTTCGCGAGTGTTAGATTTTGACAGTTGAGGGAAATATACAGTGTTTTGATGTAAAAAAAATGCTATGTAGGGTTTGATACTATAAAGTATTGGTATATTGTTCAAATAGAGTACAAACATAAATGTATGCTGTTCTACCTGAAGTAGATATTTGTTAAAACAATGTCAAAGCACGATTATGCATTTGGAGCTCACCTTTCTTTTAAAAAAAACTGAGTGAGCAACTGCTTGCCCTCATTTGCCTTTCTCTCTTTAATCTTCTTTCTTTTCATTGTTGAGCCCCTGATTTTCCTTTCTTAAAGGGGGGGTGAAGTGCTATTTCATGCATACTGAGTTTTTTACACGGTTAAAGAATTGGATTCCCATGCTAAACATGGACAAAGTTTCAAAAATTAAGTTGTACGTTTGAAGGAGTATTTTTCTTCGAAAAACACTCCTTCTGGTTTGTCACAAGTTTCTGAAAGTTTTTTTTTTTTTCGAGTATGGCTCTGTGTGACGTTAGATGGAGCGGAATTTCCTTATATGGGTCCTGAGGCACTTCTGCTGGAAGAGCGCGCTCCCGTATAGCAGAGCACTGAGAGCACAACGGACTTCACTGATCAGAGCGAGAGCGTCGCCAAATGTCACAAAAGAAGTGTGTTTTTGGTTGCCAGGGCAAGACAACCCTGCACACATTATCAAAAAAAAAAAAAAAAAAATCAGCATTAAGGGACCAGTGGATGGAGTTTATTTTTACAGAGCATCAACGGAGTTGTGCAAGTGTTTGTGTTTGTTCCCTGCATTTCGAAGATGCTTGTTTTACAAACAAGGCCCAGTTTGACGCCGGATTTTCACATTGTTTATTTCTTAAGGATAATGCAGTCCCAATGAAAAAGGGTCACGATCGTGTGTTGGAACCGCATGCGGTGAGTAAAACTGCTTCAAATATATCTGTGTTGTTAACTTAGCTATCGGCTCGTAAGCACATCAAGTAAACAAAATGCGATGTTGTCATCAAACTGCACTTTCCACATGTACAGCTTAAAAAAAAAAAAAGACAACATAAAGTGGAACTTAGTCATTTTCCAAAACCGCTAAGCAAATATATGCAGTTTCAGTACATACCACATAGAGACGTTGTTGCTGATGCTGCTCTTGTTAAATTTCAGCCTCTGGATCTTATTCTGGATCATAAATATACGCTGAATCTGACTGTTAGCCAGATTAGTTGTTTTGGATGTTTTTTTCCTCACGGTAATGTCACAGCTTCCAAACGCTCTCAACGCAAAAGCCTATTCGCGCTCGTGATTCTTTAGCTCCGCCCACACGCCACATCTCCAGCCGGTCGTGCGAGCTTCTCCTCCTGTCTGTACGGTAATGCGACAGATAGTCGAGTGGTTATGACGCAATCGTTAGCCTTTCTACGAGGCCATAATGTAACATAGAAGGTAATGGAGCCATTTATACATTGTCGTGTATCTTTATAAATAAATAATGGACAAACGGAGTATTTAAACATCTCAGATGTAAAGTTATTCCCTGTCAAAGTGACGCCAAAATCAATGGGAGTCAATGGGAAGCTAACGCAAGTGAAGTTCTGCTACAAGATGGCGGCACCCAGCAGACTTCAACTTCTGGTCGACTTCCTTGCCGCCTTGCTAACTCCAGCTCCTGTCTCTCATTCTTCTTCTTCTTCTTCTTCTTCTTCTTCTTCTTCTTTTAGAGTTTAACTGGCGGTTGGCAGACCAACTTAAGGTGCATTTACCGCCATCTACCAGACAGGAGTGTGGTCGTTGAGAATAGTCAGAGGGAATTATTCACCTATGCGCATACTTATTATATAAATATGTACATATTAAATACGGTAGAACAACCCCATATTTTTGAGAAACCTCATAACTTGATTTTTAACATTTTTAGATACATAATAATCCTAATAAATTAACTAAAGTAAGTGCTTTTCCTTCTTTATATAGGACTGATGTTAAACAACTACGCTCTTCCATATAATTATTATACTCTATTAGGACATGTTCAACTGTTTCTGGCTGACCACAATAATCACAACCTCCTGTCTGATGTTTCCCTATACGGAGTAAAGATCTATTGAGACCTGAATGGCCAATTCTTAAACGTTTCATCACTGCCTCTTCTCTCCTACTTCCATCCCTAGATCCTCCCCCTCCCACATTTCTTTGCACACAGTAAAGATGTCTGCCAGTGTCATTATTATCCCACTGCTCTTGCCACATCCCAATCACTTTTTCATGAATAATAGATTTCCCTTCAGCTTTGCATAGAGGGACATTGATGTTAACCTCATCCAATTTCAAGGCCTGTTTAGCTAGAATATCCACCTCTTCATTTCCATCAATACCCACATGGGCAGGGACCCAAACAAACTGAACATAAACACCTTTACTATGCAGCTGAAACAATATATGGTACATTTTGTATAATAGATCTAGTCTGCATGACTTTCCTGTTTTTATGCTCAATAATGCAGCTTGACTGTCTGAGGCAACTACAGCTCTGTTTATGCCCCCAATATAATTAAAAACCAACCAATTAAGAGCTAAAGCAATGGCAGTGAGTTCAACAGTATACACTGCAAGATAATCAGAAGTTCTTCTTTTAATTTTGATGTTATATTGTGGAATATACATTTCTTCGTATTACACAAATACGCCAGCAGGTGGCGAAAATAGCTGCTTATGTGTCATGTCTCAAGTCAACGAACATATTCACTTGTTAAAAAAAAAAAACTTATTTGGCTTTATTAAAATGTGTGCATAATTGCATTCAGTATATAAAGTCTAATTAAGATGTTCAGATGAACAAAGCACGAGGTTTTCTTGCATAATTAGCATTTTAATTGTTTAGTCAGTCAGTTTGTATATTACATATTTACATTCATAAATCGGGGATTAAACGTCTAGTTATGTTCTGTATGCTAAATATGAAAACAAACGTATGTGCACAGTACCTAGAACTGCGCTTTGCGTTTGCATTTTACAACTGACCCGGTTTACTCTCATTCATTTAGCTCATGAACAAGATAAGCTATGTACCATTTCATTTCATTCACGGATGACATGTATCCGTTCATTTAACTCGTTCACGAACAACATGTGCACAAGTTCAGTCATTTCATTCACAAACGACATGTGTCAGTTCATTTAACTTGTTCGCAAACGACATGGGTATCAGTTCAGTCAATTAATTCATGACATTATCTCTCGATCTCGTCCAGACTCATGAAACTCGTTCAGTGAAGGGCGTATTCGTTCACTACATTCAACAAATCACATGCTCTGTCACATCTCATACTCGAAGGCTATTGGCTCGAGGTTGAGTAACTCTTTGACAGGATGAAACAGTTCACCGAGCTACGCGGTTCACCGAGTTCTGCAAGCGCGGCTTATAGCGTCGCGCTGCTGTGGAGGGAGGAACTTCAGTGAACGAGAAATATGAGTCAGTGGATTGTGTGAACGAGAACGATTCGTTCACCTAAAAGATTTGTTCAAAAATAACGATTTGTTCACAAATGACACATCACTACCCTGTTCAGACTTGTCGAGCTAATGTCGAGAGTTAAATACACAGAAGCTGTTTGTGTGAGAGTCACAGACTGTGTGAGGAGGAGGAGACAGTTCTCTCAGCTTCTTCTGAAGAGTTTCCTTCTTCAGAATTCCATCGTTTTCATTTTTTTTACTAAGACTGAAAGAATGTTTGTTTTTGTAGATGTTGAAGGCCGGAGACAAGATAACTTCATTCTTTTGAGATTTGATGTAAGTTATTTTTAGAAAATAAATGTTTCTGTTATCTCCTGCCTGTTTAATTCACATTGTCTGATTTGGAGAGTCATAATTCTTGGTCTTCTCTCTTAAAGGGGGGGTGAAATGCTTGTTTTCACTCAATATCCTGTTAATCTTGAGTACCTATAGAGTAGTACTGCATCCTTCATAAGTCCAAAAAGTATTTAGTTTTATTATATTCGTAAGAGAAAGATAGTCTGTACCGATTTTTTTCCGGAAAAACACGAGCGTCTGTAGGCGTGACGTGTGGGCGGAGCTAAAGAATCACGAGAGCCAGTAGGCTTTTGCGCTGATAGCATTTGGAAGCTGTGACATTACCTGAGGACAAAACCAACCAAAACAAACCATTGCTAACAGTCAGATTCAGCGTATATTTATGATCCAGAGGCTGAAATTTAACAAGAGCAGCAGCAACAACGACGTCTCTATGTGGTCTGTACTGAAACTGTATATATATTTGCTTAGCGTTTTTGGAAAATGATTAAGTTCCACTTTGTCGTTTTTTTTTTGTTTTTTTTTAAGCTGTACATGTGGAAAGTGCAGTTTGATGACAACATCGCATGTTGTTTACTTGATGTGCTTACACGCCGACAGTTAAGTTAACAACACAGAGATATTTGAAGCAGTTTTACTCACCGCCTGCGGTTCCAACACACGTGACCCACGTGACCCTTTTTCGTTGGGACTGCATTATCCTTAAGAAATAAACGATGTGAAAATCTGTCGTCAAACTGGGCCTTGTTTGTAAAACAAGCATCTTCGAAATGCAGGGAACAAACACAAACACTTGCACAACTCCGTTGACGCTCTCGCTCTGATCAGTGAAGTCTGTTGTGCTCTCAGTGCTCTGCTATACGGGAGCGCGCTCTTCCGGCAGAAGTGCCTCAGGACCCATATAAGAAAATTCCGCTCCATCTAACGTCACACAGAGCCATACTCGAAAAAAACTTTCTGAAACTTGTGACAAACCGGAAGGAGTATTTTTGGAACAGAAATACTCCTTCAATCATACAACTTAATTTTTGAAACTTTGTCCATGTTTAGCATGGGAATCCAACTCTTTAACAGTGTAAAAAACTCAGTGTGCATGAAATAGCATTTCACCCCCCCCCTTTAAAGGAATAGTTCTCTCTCTCTCACACACACACACACACACACACACACACATTAAAATTTACTTGCCCTCATGTCATTCCAAACACAAATACATATATTTTAATTGTTCATAATTTTTAGTTAATCCATAATCTGTATTTTCAAGCCTCATAAATAGAGTTATTGTATAAGTAATCCATTCCAATATTTATACATGAACAAATCCTAAATTACATGATAGTAAACATGTGTTCAAAAGAAAATATTGGTCTCCTAGACTAGCAATGGAGGACAAATATTAAGAGAATATTAAATATATTTGTGTTCCACAAATTAGCAGAGTTTGTGTGGGTCTGGAACAGCATGAGGGAGAGTAAAGTATGACCATTTTTATTTATTTTATTTATTTATTTTATTGCCAGTAGAAATGGAGTTTAGACTCATACACATGCTCACATCTGTTAAAGGTTATTAATATCAGAGTTAATGTTGTGGTTTATTTGTGTACTGTCATGCCAGAATAGTTGGTAATTGTACATTTATTTTATAAAAGTGTTTTTTTTTTTTTTTATATATATATATATTTTATACAATATATACAATTTACAAAAAAAAATCTAATTATCCCTCTGGAGACTAAGGGTATTTTTGGGGGATAAGTTTTGTCATGTCCTGACATTTGTGCTTTTTCAGTTTCTTATAAATATCTAAATGGGTAAAGTCTAGTCTCACTGTAATCAGCACAAACTGGGCTATAATAATATGTGAGCAGCATGTATGTACATGATTGAGTTTTTGAGAAAAAAAAAAAAGTTTACGTGGTTAGTGAAAAACTAAAAATGTTAAAACACTTGAATAAGGCAAAAGAAAAGAAAAAAAAACACAAGAAAAAAACGCAGAACATTGATTCCTGGGACTTTTGGGAACTGGAGCTTGTAGCCTCAAATTTTTCTTTCTAAATTCTGTGAAAATCATACTCACTCACAGAAAACAATATATTGATTTAAATTTTCTAAGACCCTTTTTGTTGGTAAAAGTCATATGTTAGTAGGCGTCAACTATCATAAATTATGTTCATCAAATGTTCAATGCTTTATAAACTCTGTTGCTGTAAATGCCATACTTTTCTGTATTTCTTCTTAAATGTGTTACTGACTGTTTTCTCTCATTTTTAATAAATATGTACCTTTTGATAGTTACTATTTGTGTGTAAAAGTGATTTTAAAATTAATTAATTAAATTAAGATTTGTAAGTTTAATGCTCAATTTGGGTTCATTTTAGCCTAGCAATGTAGTAAATTTAAATCATAAAAAAGCAATCTAACATGCTGAGTTAAACATAAAAATAACCCAAATTGGGATGTTTTCAACCCAGCAGTTTTTAGAGTGATATATTACTGTCTTTGAAATCAAATATATAAAACAATACTACTGACAGATACATAAAATCATAAGTAGCATGATTGTTTTGGAGACTTGATATCTCAGTGACATGATGAAATAATTCTGGATTGGTGGATTGGTGTTGATGTACAGGAGACATGACATGAAGTCAAAGGTATGATCAGCTGTTCTAAGGGTGCTTTCACATCTCTAGTTCGGTTCATTTGGTCCGAAACTAGGGCAAACAATTATACATTGTAGCATTTTTTCAGCTTATTTGGTTCCTTTTCACACCACACTGATTGCTTTGGTCTGAACTAGTTGAAACGAACCAAAATGCAGTCACATGAAAACATCCACATCACTCATTGGCCATGACGTAATTCCTAAACTGCTTTTCAAATGGTTAGAATTTACGTGTGTAAAAATTCCAGCATAAGAGGAAAAGCCAGCAAACAACACGAAGACAACACAACTATGGAGAAACGAATGTAATGAAGCGTGGAAGTGGCTTGAAAACATCGTTCTGATGCACTGCAAACGGCGAGCGGCCATCACATGTAACTTCAAGCGGAGGTGTGTAATAACTCTTCTTAACTCTGACATGCTCATGGTCATCTGACCAAATTTATATAAGGCTCCGCACCTCCTCACTACTCTAAGTTTGTCCACGAGCTGCCATGCTAAATTGTAAACTGTCAGCAAACACTTCCTCATCCCATAATGCACAGCGCAGCCGACTACGGCAGATGGTTTAGTCCAAAAATGATCAGTACTTTTTGCAGTTGGGTCTGTTCTCACCACAAACGAACCGCTCCAGAGTTCGTTTGAAAGCGTACTGAGACCACCTCTTCAAGCAGGTCTCGGTACGCTTGTTTGGTCCGCTTTTGGTGCGATTGCTGCTCTCACACCTGCACAAACGAGCCGCACAAAACGGGGAAACGAACTCTGGTACGATTCAACTGAACTAAATGAGGCAGGTTCGAAAGCACCCTAACATCTCCACAGAGAATCTGTTGTGTATTTAGAGACTGATTCTAGAAGAACAACAGAATGTGAATAAAACCACTGAAATCACAAACACATAGAAACTGGCCTCGGTGCTTTTGCTGATTTTATAGAGGAAGGATTTTTAGTTCAGATTCACCATATTCAACACAAAATAAACCTTACTTTCCCTTCACAGTACTGAATTTGATTTAATTCAAGTGTTATTTTACAGCAGCTCCATATCAGTGTAACTCTCTGTTGAGATGCTGTATAACAAAGAAAGATTATTAATAAGAGTTCACTGTGATTTTAATAGTTACGTCCTGAAACTAAAAGAACCGAAGTCCCATTCATCTTTGTGAAGAAAGAACAATCTAGTGAACTAGCTTTCACATTGACTTGCTTTTTGTGAAAGAGAAAACAAGTGTTTGAGGTCTACAAATTAAACAAGACCAGTGATAAGCTTCTCTTAAAGTCTACAGTAAATCAGTAATGTGAATACCAATTCTACTGTAAGAGTCACATTAAACCACTGAGATGAGTAAGACAGAAATACCTCTCTGTGTAGCTGTTGTCTCGGGGGTTTGAGGAGTCTGTGTCTCTGTATAAGGAGGAGGATTTCAGTTCTGATGCATCATATTTGATCAAATACATCTTAGCTCTGTTTGACTTCATTGTTCATCGACTGCTGATGTGTGTCAGTGATCATGTACCTTGTTCTGTAGAAGCTGCTGTAGTTTGACTTGATTTCTTCTCAGAGTTTGAGCTGCTGACTGGAATCAGTGTTGAATCAGCTGAAGCTGCAGAAGAGGAATGATCAGAACATTATTATTATTATTATTATTATCATTATTATTATTATTATAAGTACACTACTAAAAACTGAAAGTAAGACTCAGGCAGCTCTAGCTCACACAGACAGTTAAGGACAAGGAGGAGAAACACAGTCAGACATAAATATAGAAATGTAAGGTTAGATGCTGTTTATTTGTCTGCATTAAATGTAAAAAATCTGCTAATATTTAGCCCTGATTACAATATAAACACATGGAGTTATTAAATACCTCATTTATATTTATATTACCTTTCCATAGTCTGATTTGAAAATTGTTTTATCAGGATGATTTTTTCTTTTTCTTTTTTTTTTTGGTATCAAGCTTTCAAATGATACATAACTTGTGATGATTACAAAAATACAATTATTTTAAATGTAAAAGTATTTTTATGGTAACATATCTATTTAGGAGTCTTCAACTTGTTTTTATTTTATTTTTTTGCGGGGTTAAAGAAATGTAGTGTTGTTATCTGAACACATGTCAGTGTATCTGAGTGAGGTCTTCAGGTCACAGTAAACATTGATCTTAACAGCTGATTCTGGACCTGCTTGTGTAGGAGCTGCAGCTGATTTAGAGCTGGTGACTGGAGACGGTGGATTTGTTTCGCTTGGAGCTGGAAAAGATGAATGTTCAGATACGTCATAGACTACCATCATATTTAAATGACTGATGATTAATTGTTCATATAAATCATTTACTTGGATACTTGACAGTATATGTGGCTGAGGTCTTCAGTTGATCTCTGTGTTTAAGCTGACATCTCCACTCTCTGTTGTGATCTTCATTCAGGAGTGTTGTAGTCAGAGAGATGTTACACTGTTCTGAGGAGAATGAGATCTGAAATCTGGAGTCTGTCTGCAGATTCACACCAGCCTGATTCACCCAGATCAGATCAAGACCCTCAGAACGGACTGAAGTATCACAAGAGACTCGATCATAATAATATAACTGACAGGAGAGAGTCAGAGAGCGGCCTGATCTGATCTCAGACTGTGAGGATGATGAAGACACTGAAACAGAAAATCAGACAGAGATTACATGACAATATTACTGTTTAATTCAACATATAATCATAATATTCACAGAAACACTGACCATGAAGAACATGCAGATAAACATATGCATCAGCTCCATGTTGTTGTCCATTCACATATTGTCTGCAGAAGTAATGTCCACGATCTTCTTTTGTGACTTTCTTGATGTTCAGAGAGCAGTCAGAGCCCAGACTCAGTCTCTCGTGTCTCTCTGTGTCAGTCTTCTTTATTCCTAAAGCAATCAGTTCAACTGCAGTCTCTTGACGTCTGTTATAGATCCATGTAGTTGATGTGCAGCCAGAAAGAGCATTATTACAGGACAGACGGACATCTCCACCAGAACTGAAGAACACATGAGTCACTTCTGCTCCACTGATATCTATAGATAATAATAATAATAATAATAATAATAATGATGTGGGTTAATGACTTGATTATGAAATCACTGATTCTTGAGAAAACATATCCAGCTTCTGTAACTGTGGGTTTAAAATGAAAATATTTTAAATTAAATGTTTTAAGGGATTAATAATATAATCTTATTGTCTTATTAAATTTTATTGTGTTCACTACATCTAAACCCGTGTCCACATAAAAATTATATTTAATTTTGTTTATTTATTTATTTATTTTTTATGAAAAAGAGCTTGTTTTATCAAAAGCAACACTAATATTTCATATTAAAGCGCGGTTGTTTTTCCAGCACACGTGTGTGTTTCATAAGGTTTTAAAGTTGTGTCCTCTCTTTCTGTCAGCAGCGTCAGATCTTGATTAAAATGTAAAATCATCAGGGAATCTGAGGGCAGCTGTCTCTCTGAAGGACCCTCGTCACATTCCTCCTCTGCAGAGTACATCAGTGTCACTTTATAGTTATACAATATTTTAAACCCTAATGTTAATATTTCCTGTGTCACAACCATGATACTTCAACACCATCTTCCAGTTTCTGATAATAATATTAGAAATATTTAGATCATTGTATTCTCCTGAAGCATGTTCTGTCAGCATCAACAGAGAAAACAACAGCTGCTTCATCAACTCTATTAGTTTTGTGAAAGAAATGATAAATTTGTCACCACTGTCAGATGTCACCAACACCATATGATTCTGTCTGACTTTAGTGATGGACCACTGATGGAGATGACATTCAACATGAAGTGATCATATTTTATACATAACACAGCTGATTTATATTCTGATCATGTGTGTTCTGATATTCTTTGGATCATGTTCAGATGTTTAAATGTGAATATTAAGATTCTGCTGAATGTAAGAGAGAAACAACTAATGGATTTATTTCTTCATATAACTGTTTTAAAAGTTACTGTGTTACCATAGCAACAGACATAATGTTCAGAGAATAGAGAAAATAGATCGGTCGTGTTTCAAAAATTATAATCAAAATTATTAAATGTGAATCTTGAACAAAGTGTAATAAACATTAACATACTCACTGTTAGTTGTGTTTGTTATAATACAGCATCTGATTTGATGTATGTGATGTTAAAATGACTACAAATGCAGGTTTTTGTCACCATCGTCAGATTAATATTTTGATAATATTTAATTATGATATTTTATATTTGTTGAGGAATTGTTGTCACATGTGAAAATGTAATCCGCTAACATGAGAATGTGTTTGGCAATGTTAAAAACATTTGATTGCAAAATAAGTGATGGCAAAGTTAACACATTTTGATAAAAAAGAGAAAAGTTGGGAGGTTGAATCAAAGCATAGCTCAGGAGTTTAGTTCATGTACGACACAAACATTTAGTTTCAGTTGTCTGAGTACAATGTTTTATTTTCTCAATATTGCACCTAGTCTCCTTTTCCTATCAAAATGTACTTCTATTCTTTCTTTTCTGTTGAGAGTTTCATGTTCTGAGTTAAGTTTTGTAACGCTGTGTCTCCGAGTCTGACCTCGAGCACCTGCCTAAAACTAACCAGTAAAACAAGCACAACCCATCGTCAGACTACACCCAACCACGGGCTTCCCAAGACGACTACTGAACTTCCAGCCAATCAGAAACCTCGGGAAACACCCTTTTCAACAATGACAACAAAGGAAACCTGCTTTACAAAGGCAATGAGACCTAATGAGAGCAGTGAACACACACACACACACACGCCGTGGGTATTGAGAGTGGAAGCGAAAAAAAAAAGTTTTGTATGTATGCTTACATATACATATACGTAAATAAGTAAACATTATGGGGGGCAATACAAGCCATAATTCATTCTGGCACTCTCACACACCTAAACTCTCCTTACACATACATACATTTCTACTCTCACACACTTACATTCTCCATTCACATACATATATTCTTGCTTTACACACATACATTCTCCTTACACATACATACATTTTTTTATTTATTTTTTTTTTGCTTTCACACACATGCATTTTCCTTTTACATATATATATTGCTACCTTTTTTGGTATCCATTACTTCCTGTTTAAGCAGGAAGTCACTCTCAGACCTGGAAATACATGTGTAAGATCTGCTCAGCTCTTCCTCACAATTTTACAGTTATGTTATTCAAAGTCATCCTGTGTTCTTTTCAAGTACATATTTTAAGTTTTTATTTTTAACATCATTATGTAACCTACATGTTCTACAGATCTGTGTACAAGTGTTAAGACACTGATTTTGATCGTATTAACAGGGCTTAACGCTAAAGACATTTTCTACTGGTCTGGTTCGGCCAGTGGTTTATTTTATTTTTTACTTGCCCTGGCAAAATTTTCACAGGACTGGCCACAATCAATCAATCAATAAATCAATCAATCAATAAGACTTATTGTTTTCATTTTTCACTGTAACATTGTATTGTAATAAATAATAACCATTTTTTCACAAATAGGTACAATAGTTCAAAGATAAAACTAAAATAAAACATGCTTTTTCAGGTCTTTCATGTAGGCCTAACTATACCAGTTAAGGATGCACTGATCAGGATTTTATTTATTTTAAAATCAAATTAGTTGATTCCCATTCTCATTGCCAATTTATTTAGTTCTTATTCTTTTTTTTTTTCTTTTTTTTTTTTTACATTTATTAAATGTTTATTTTGCTCTGTTACTGGCCAAACTAACCTTGAGCAAACAAACAAACACTATATGCAACATGAAGCAAGTGCACAAAACAAAAACATAAGATTGTCTGAATTAATATTTTATTATTACTATTTATTATTATTCGTTTAATTTGCTTAATTATATGTGTGTGTGTTTGCACTATGTTTGTACTTTCTGTACAGGAAGCTCCTGAAGAAATTCCTTCTGTGTGTAAACACTGAGTTATTGCTGCACGCAGAGCTGCGATTGAAAAAATAAATATGTAAATAAAAATCCATGATAACAAAAATTTTGTAAATAAATACAAATAAATAATAGTAAATAAACAATAAATAAACGGCAATGAGTCTTGAGTTTTTTAAATAATATAAAGATATCGCTGTCCCTAACTAGCAACCTTAACTTAACTTAATTCACTTCCTAAATAAAAAAACAAAACAAAACAAAAAAAAAACCTTGGAGGCTTATAATACGTCTATCTGGCTACACGACTGAGGCTAAGCACAACTCGCTCAAAGGACGAGGCCATGTAACCTTTTCACAATAATAATATTTATTTATTTTTAGAATCCCAGATAGCTTTGAAATTTTCTGCGGCTTCCTCATCAGCCTCCTCCATGCTGATCAAGACCTGTAACGGTGATCCTGATCGCGCCTAACCTGCCTTCAGTTTCCACTATACTCTCTCTCACACATACATACATTCTATATATGTATGTGTGTATATGTATGTGTAAGGAGAATGTATGAGTGTAAAAGCAAAAATATATGTGTTTGTAAAGAGAATGTATGAGTGCGTGGAAGCAAAAATATATAAGAGTAGAAATGTATGGATGGGTAAGAAGAATGAAAGTGTGTGAAAGCAAGAATATATGTATGTGAAAGGAGAATGTAAGTGTGTGAGAGTGCAAGAATGAATTAAGTCTTGCACGGTCCCTCATAAAACAGAATTATATTAAAAAAAGTGTTTTATGGTGAAGACAGTAGACAGGTGAAGAACACGTGACACTCCGTTCCCGCAGCCGCGCTCACTCTCATGTTTGGGGCTGACTGCAAATGATCATAAATGATGTACAACTATGCCAACTATGAACAACTTAATATTCTCTGAGTTACTTTCCGAAAATGGACCATAATTTTACTACAAAAAAAAAAACTAAAACAAACATGATTCTTATAGCATTGGCAACTACAAATTAACAATGGCTTTGATACTTCAAATCCCTTCAAATAATACATTTACAAAGTACTCAGATCATTTTTGTGGTAATAAAAACAGACCTAAGTGAACAACAACCTTTTAAAATGCCATAAAATGCATTATATAAAAACAATGAGGCTTACAAAAAAAAATTATTTGATTTAAAGCCCTACTGGTTATTTAAATGTTTTATTTGTGTGCTGTTCTGATGTGCTTAAAAAAATTAATAAAATTAAAAAAAAAAAAAAAAAAAACCCTTCAAACTGTGCCTGATTACTGAACTAAGTTATGTTTTGTGTTAATACTGTCAGAACACACAAGTTTAATGTATAGCATCAGTTGGTTATGTCTTAAATGAAAGAAAGAGATGCATGTCTGTATATTAGATGAGTGCAGGTCTTAAAAGGTACAGTACTGAACATGCTGTCGACTGTAATTAAAGGGACAGTTCACCCTAAAATTCAATTTCTGTCATTGTTTATTCACTCACATGTTGTCCCAAACTTACAGTATATATATTTTTTTTTTTCTTGTGCTGAACACAGAAGAATATATTTTGAAGAATCTGGATAACAGTCTCTGGCCACAGTGACATTTTTTTTTTTTTTTTTTTTTTTTTTGAAGAAAAATACTCTGGAAGTCACTGTGAACCAGCAACTGTTTGGTTTTCCACCTTCTCCAAAATAGAGTTTATGTTTAGCAGAAGAAGGAAACTCATTCATTTAAAACATGTACTCACTCAAAAATAGTTTTAAACAAATGAGTTTCCTTCTTCTGATTAACATAAACACTATTTATTAAAACACTAACCTATTTACATTTTTGGGTGAATTATTCCTTTAATGTTAATAAAACACCAAACACGAGAGAAAATCACTCAATACTATATATATGGTTCATAAACAGATGTCTTTACCTGTGAGAAGTGCACAGAGAATGATCCGTCCCAGCAGACACATGTGACTCTTATCAGCCATTTTCTGTTTCTGTCAGTCTTTCTCTTCACTCTATAATTAAAGCTCTTGTTTTTAAACCATCAGCTCATCCTGTGGGTGTTAACTTCCTCTGATCTCAGCAACTGACCATTAAGCTGCATTTCACCCACACTACACTGATGAAGAAAACAAGTTTCTAGAAAATACTGTATAGCAGTTAGGTGTTTATTGATTCTATCTTATAGAGTGATCACTGAAACTCAACTCTGCTATTTTCAAAAGTGCACTGAAATAAACTGATACTATATAACTGTAGTCATTATAAACAAACACACTGTAAACACATCACATCAACATCAATAACTCAACTACCCCCCCCCCCCCCCGGACAAACAAACAATATTGCTATGTCTATTCAGGGTTTTTAAATGTTGCTTATTTATTTATTTTTATTATTATTATCATTATACACCTTTTTCCTGATGTAAAAATTGGTGCCACCATTTGTAAATTATATGGTTCTAACTTCCGGTCTCATTTGCCTCTCAAACATTTCGTTTTTCTGCTTGATAACTGCAACTGATGTCTCTTGTCATATTATTTTAATATTTTATCTAGATTAAGAACACACTGGTTTGTAGGTCAAACAGTTTTACCGTTTACTTCACGTTGTTATTCTCTCATTATTTACCTATAGCAGTTAATTAAACTGAAAACTCACCCATAGGCTTACTTCCACATTGAGGAAAAAGGTGGATTAGCTGTTAAGAATTTGAAAAGCGTGACTACAGAGTGTGTGAACTTGTTAGTTTCCGCACACTTGTTCAACACACAGTTAAAAGTGCGCTCATCTCTGAAGCCAGTATAGACTGATGGCTGTGAATTCTCACACATTCTGATGACATTTCCTGTTTTTTGTTTTTGTTTTTAACGTGATTTTCCTTTTATAAGCTGTGCCTTTGTGCTATATGTGGAGGTACTCACAGAATTTTATTTAAGAGGTTATTTTAAAACAAACTGAGACCAGAACTGATGTGGGTGTGACTGGAGAGAAAACGAGTGGTAGAAAAATAATACGAGCTTGAGGGGCGCACAACGGACGAATGAACGGTATTACAGTGCAAGTTGGAGTTTCTAGCACTTAAATTGGCAGTATCCGAGAATTTTAAGGAGTACATGGTGTTTGCAAAATTTCAGGTTATGACTGATCACAACCCTCTGCGCTTTCTGGAAACAGCCAACCTTGGAGCAGTAGAGCAGCATTGGGCAGCACATTTAACAGAGTTCAACTTGTACAGTTTGTTACAAGCCCGGCAGACAGAACACCAATGCAGACGTCCTTCTAGGATTCCTGGGGTATGGAACCTGAGGAGGTTGACACTGACAAAGACTTCATTCAGTTGACCTCAGATGAGGTAAGGGCATACATGCCTGTGACCAGGTAAAGAAGAGGAGGATGACAAGTCTATGTGCAGGGTGCCATACAGGCATGAAGAGGGGTGTTGATGGTTATAACTGGTCATCCATCAAAGAACAACAGAGGAAGGATCCTTGCATAGCATGTTTTCAAGACTGTGCTCAAGAACAGGAAGTTAATGACACATAGTTTCTGAGGTATGAAACTTCAGCAAAGGAAGCTAGCTAGACAGTTTGAGTGTCTGAAGCTAAGACATGAAGTGCTGTTCCAAGTGACTATGGATCCTAGAGATGGAGAGGAGATTTGGCAGTTGGTGCCAGAGTCTTTTTGGGAGAAAGTGTATGAGGGAGTGCACGAGCATGGAGGACATTTTGGAAGAAGGACTACATTTGAACAGATGCGAGGGAGTTGTTATTTGCCCTCAATGACCAATGACGTACAGGCATGGGGGTTGGAGGTGTACCTAAGCTAAAGACGTGTTTCCCAAAATTCGTGTTCCTATGATCTGAACCAATGTAACCACACCTCGAGAAGTCATTGCCATGGATTACACTGTGCTTTAGAGATCAGCAGGGGCCCATGAGAATGTACTGGTGCTTATGTACATGTTTACGAGATTTACTGTGGCAGTCCCGACAAAAATCAGACCGCACTTACTACCACCTCTTTATGTTACTGGTTTGTCTGCCATGGATGTCCCACTCAGCTACACTCAGATCAAGGGAGGAGTTTTGAAGCAAGGTTAATCAAGGAGCTCTGTAAGATGTATGGCAGGGATAGGCAACTTCGGTCCTGGAGGGCCACTGTCCTGAAGAATTTAGCTCCAACCCTAATTAAACACACCTGAACAAGGCAATCAGTGTTTTTGGGATTACTAGATAGATACAGGCAGGTGAGTTTTTATGAGGGCTGAAGCTAAACTCTGCAGGATAGTGGCCCTCCAGGACCGGAGCTGCCTATCCCTGATGTATGGGATCAGCAAGAACTCCACCAGTCCTTATCATCCGCAAGGAAATGCACAGTGTGAAAGCATCAATCGCACAACATGCTGTGGACATTACCTGAGGAAAAGAAGAAAATTATTGAAAGACTTACCTGCCTGAACTAGTGATGGCTTACAATAGCCATGTTCATTCTTCGATGGGTTAATCCTAGTTTTGTCAATAGACCCGGTATTCGGTACAAAAAAAAAATAAAAAAAAAGAAAATGTGAAGGAACCGGGTCTCTCTAAGTACCGGTGGTACAGAGTGCCCGCTTAACCCAGTTCTTGATGCATACAGTGCTATCATTTCCGCGAAGCAGAAAAATCATTCCATTATCTCAAACACAGAGAAAGTTGTGGCCAAAATAATACTCAACTTCCTAGTGGACGAAAACGTCCCCAACAACGCACAAGGGTTAACCGCTAGAGCGTCAAAAGTTACCGACTGCAGCTTTAACTATGGTGTTTTTATGGTTACAACACATGGTAATCAATATGCCAACAAAAAATTTACTACAATAAATCCATGGTTACTTTTTGCAAGGAAGGGACTGTACAGGTTTTAAAGAACTTGAACCTAATCCACACAGGCAATCTTTTTCTGTTATTTGTCATCTGAGCTGCACTTCTGAAAACCTCATTAATCCTTAATTTATCTAGTCACCCGCATCTATAAAAATATAATACATTTAATCACCCCTTTAAATGCTTACTAAAATCATTAGCAATTTAAATATTGCACAGAATTGTCACAACTAAATTAAGAACTCATTAATTAAATGGACTTCATGCTTTCAGGGATCTGGCAAGCCCGGTCTCTACCAATCAGCAACGATAACAATCACCTGATTACTAACCAGCCACACCTGCCACGCATTACCAAACCAATCACCGCCAGTTTTAACGGTATTACTACTCTTACCGATACTGCTTAATGGTCCAGTACTTTAACGGTATTCTTATCAGTACTTTGAAATTGTGTCATTTTTCTGTCTGCACATAATGCACTTTTGAAAGATGCTTTGACAGATTGCTTGTGTTTCCGCCCTTACATGCCAAAATGTTTTTGCACTTATGACAACCAGTGTTGTCTGCATCAACTCTAGTGAAGTATAATCACACTTTGGAACATTTAGCTGTCTCCGCCATCGTCACTTAATACATCGTCATGTATTAAGCAGGAGTTTTCGTACTGTAAGGGGCTATTCACATATCACGTCTAAAAACGTGTGGAAAACGCTAGGCACGCCACTTTCTTTTTTTTTTTTTTTCAAAGCCTTTGGGTACTTGCGCTCCTGAGGAGTCTGCCGTTGCTAAGCAACCATGACCTGCTCTCTCCATGAAGACGCAGAAATTTCAGCATTAGATAACTGGATTTGCAGCACTAAAAACTGCTTGCAGTAGGACTGCTACTAAATTAATAAAAAAATCCACATACAGCTATTAGATGTTCCTTCATCTTGGCTGAGCTTTCAACGTTGTTACTGAAAAGGTGAGGAAGTTACATGACCAGCGGTGCGCTTGCGGCATTCTGAAAAGTTGAGATGCCTGGGGAAAACGCGTCGGTTCGCTTCCATTATAAGCGCACATACCGCACGCCTACATTTGAAATAACCAACTTGATATGCAAAATACATGATATGTGAATGGCCCCTGCATGTGTTTGCGCCGCGCCCGTTCTTGTTGTGTGTGTGAGAGATCTCGCAGATCTCACAGACAAACGTCTTAATAATATCGCAATTTAGAAATTTTTGGTAAGATAAAATGTGCACGATAACATTATAAAGCAAATCTCTTCGCCATCGTCACTCTTTATTAAGCGGGAGTTTTCATATCTGTGCGGGCGCCAGGCTCGCTGTGGTGTGCAGGGCCGTGCACAGACCTTTTGAGGGGCATGTGCTAAAACTGAAAAAGGGCACCCCCCCCCCCCCCTTTATTATATCAAGATTATTTAGTAAGCCTGCATAAAAGGAAGAAATGGTCACATCTTCATGACAAATTCAATAACACAAAATAATAGTCTCAAAAGCTTTAGATTTATTCACGATTAATAACATCCATAATAATAATATTAGATAATATAGATAAACAGGGTTTTAAGGGCTTCTTTAAACCTAATACAACAGCAACCTTCTGTGACCCATGTATCTGGCAAAAATTTGATACTGTGGTGGACCAGGGATGTTGGTCTCTTGAAGGTCTCTTATTCACTACACTTTCCCTAAAATAAGCCAGCAATGAAAAAATAAATAAAAATAGTGTGAAAAGTACAGTTGCAGTGAAAAGCATTTCTGAAGGATCACGTGACACTGAAGAGTACTGAACTGGAGTAATGATGCTGAAAATTCAGCTTTGATCACAAAAATAAATTACATTTTAAAATATTCAAATAGAAAACAGTTATTTAAAATTGTAAAAATATTACACAATATTACTGATTTTGCTGTATTTTGGATCAAATAAATGAAGCCTTGGAATGAATCATGAATTACATTCTGTATGATAAAATATAAAGATTTCAGTGATCTTCTGTAATTATTTTTTTTTTAGTTACTACTACATTACTGTTGTAAACCATGTTTTACAACATTTTATAAAGAGAGTATACAGAGAGTATACCATAACATGATTAGCCTAAATGTTAATAAATTAAGTGTATCAGCAATCATAAATCAAAGAAGAAATTTCTTAGAAATATGTTATCTAGGTGAAGAGGATCACTTGCGCTTTGTGTAAGTTCCAGTACGAACAGCGGGGGGCGCACCTGTTATGATTTTCCGATGGTAAAAACAAATTATATGTTGTTGTATTACTTATCAATATATAGTTTTTGACCAGCGAATGTGTGCAAATGTGATTTTTTTTTTCTGTCCGTCATTAAAACGGCGACGGTGCCTGCCGCTGCCGGCATCACATTACATTTTCATCTACATGTTACAAACTAGTTTTTTTAGGTATATAGACGGAGCGCTCAGTTTTTCCTGTGGTAAAATGCATTTGGCCAAAATCGCATTTTATAAAAGATGAAATGCAACTGTATGCACAGGCTATTTAAGTGTTGGCTATGACTAGATGGCAAATGCTAGCCCTCTCTCTCTCTCTCTCTTTCTCAGGCGACGTCCCACATGTCTCAGTCAGTGAGTCAGTCAGACATCAAATAAATAAAATATGAGCCTTTATAGACATAGTGTTTAGTAGTACTTATTAAAACAACAAGATATGTATTTACCCTTCGCAAAACTTTGTTCAGCTCAGCTGGTGTCTACTGTGCGGCTGCTGTGGAACTTCAGTTGATTCAATGAATATAGAGGGGGCGGAGTTATCAGCTTACTGACAGCTTGAAGATCGAATAAGATTTACACAAGCTCATTTTAAGAACTTTCATTTGCTAAAACAGACAGACAGACGTAAAGGGTGACCAATAGCATTGATTAAAAAAAAAAAAAAAAAAAAAAACACCACCACCAAAAAAAGGGCACTTCGGAGTGTAAGGGCAAAAAGGGCATGTGCTCTGCACAGGTTGAGCCCTACCTGTGCACGTGCCTGGTGGTGTGTGTGTGTGTGTGTGTGTGACTGACAGACAGCCTCCGCGGCGCCCATGAGACGTCACAGACAAACGTCTTAATATGATTGCACACTAGAAATGTTTCGTTAGATAAAATGTGCACGATAACATTATTAAGCAAAAATACATAGTACATAATTTTTTTCCCCTCCATTACCGGCAGAACCGGTACCGTCAGGTCTTACCGATACTACGGTCTTTCATAATTTAGCCCCAGGGCCAGTTTAATACTGGGTTTCGGTACCCATCCCTACTCATCCCTCTTGAGTCCTGAGCTCAACTTGCGTTACACTAACCTGTGTCTTTGTTCTACTTCCCTCAGGACCAGTTCGAACTACAGGGGGTACTGGGAGGTACTATACACCCCAAAGGGACAGAAATATCAGTTTTGTGGGTCCAAGGTTATAATCGTTAATGAAAACGAACAGAAAAACGAAAACTAGGTGGGGAAAAAACATTGTCGTTAATTGCAATTAAAATAAAAACATGGCATATATTACAAAAAAAAAACGATAACTAACTAAAACTGTAATGTGTGTTTGGCAAAACTAACTAAAATAAAATAACATTTATAGAGTAAATGTCCTTAGTTTTCTTTTTTGTCAAGGTCTTTCCTTTTTAATTCTATTTAAAACATGCAGCGTATTCGTTCAGCTGCATTTCCTTTCCCTGCTCTCCCTCCGTCTCTCTGTCACTCATGCGTCTCTCACATGCACTTACACAGACACACACACACAGCACCTCCCCTTCGTGCACACACACACAAACACACACACAAAGCACCTCCCCTCCGTGCACACCGCGCCTCAATGAGTACGAGTGTTCGTTCGACATTGAAAGCTAGTTTGCGAAAGGTTGGTATCTCGATCTTGTGAACACCTTTACACATTAAAAAGTGGTATAAAAATATATTATAAATTCTGAATATAATTTTGTCAGTGTGTTAATGTTGACCCGAGAACCGATTGAGCCTTCTTTACTTTAAATTAAAAATTAAAGTTAAATTTATGTATTTAGCACACACTTTTATCCAAAGTGACTCACAATTCAGGCTAACAATTTTTCCTAACATGTGTTCCCTGGGATTTGAACCCCCAGGAACATAGAAAGAAAGTTTTTCTTAAGAAAGTTAACTAGTCGCAAGTTTGAAGTAAAATGCACTTTTTGGTTGTGGTTGATGTCAAAACACTATATAAGCTGTGATTCAAATATGAAATAATGTTATGTCTTTTTTTTTTTCTTTGTTTTACACTGAATGATTGCTGCTTCAATCCAGATTGAGTAGGCTATTGACTGTATAGGGTAAATTTAGTATAGAGTATGAAAATTGAACAGCTGTGGTATTTGTATAGGGTGTGAATTCTGTATAGAAGATGTGACTAAAACTAACACTATAAAACTAATAAAAACCAAACTAAAACTAAGCATGTAAAAAAAAAAAAAAAAAAAAACTCTTTAAAAACGAATTAAAACTAAACTGAATTTGAAAACCAACATAACATCAGTGAAACCACTGGAAACATAAAAAGAGCCAAGTAGCCTAGGCTAAATAGTACATGCTACTTTTTGAATTTGTTTTTAATTGGTTAGTATTGTTTTTACATTCTATTATTTCATATTTTTAGTTCGATAAATGTAGTTTAATCTGAGAATCCTAATACTTTTTTAATGAAACTAGGATTTTATTTTATTAACAAAGACACTATGAGGAAAAGGAAAGGGCACACAGACATCAGGGACTTGTTTGGTGCTAAAAGAGTAAGCAGGTCTTACGGAGGTAAGACCCAACCCTCTCATATACTGTATAATAATCGCCTACTCATTATCAGTTTGTTGCATGTTTAGACCTTGTATGTGTGTTGCACAACACATGTTGCACTTGGCGATCACGGTGGGGATTGATAAGATAGTGGACCATGATGGTCATCGAAGAAGTGAAGGAGCAGTACCCCCCAGTTATGGTGGGGTAATTCACACTCTGGTTTGACTTGAAAAGGGCTCCTTTTACATCTGACTGAACTCGTTCCGGTAGACAGGAGTGAAATTTTTCCAGTTGGCCACAACTTATAGTGTAAAGACAAAATACAGGACAGATGTAAATAAAAAAAAAGGTTTTACAGCCACGTACTAGAAAATTAAATTAAAGAATGTGCATTAAACAGGGGGAATTATCACTCTCTAGCCAGGCAAAGTGTGCTGCTTTCCGAAAAACTTCTTGAGTGACCACATCACTAAACCATCTAAACCAGAGAAAGAGTCAAATATGCAGAGTCACCCGATGACAAAATAACTTCACTGAGGATTTCCAAAAACATACATAGGTTTATTTATACTTGTACATAAAAGTTATTAAACATTAAATAAACACTGACTACAGACAACCTTGCTTTTGACAAACCTGATAGATTGTTGTCACAATTTAATACTATTTTTTTTCATAATACTACTAATAAAATGTGAATATATACAGTAGTGTGCAGAAGTATTAGGCATGTTCGCATTTTCACACTAACAAAATGGTTTTAAGACAATTATGTCTATCTTTTGCTGTAGTGTGTCAGTAGGAAATATCAGATTACATTTCCGTACATTTATTTTGCCATTAGTTGTAATAATCCAGTGAGATATTTGTATGTACAAGGAGTCTGACAACAGTCGCTGATTCACATGGAAAATTTTTGCACTGAATATAAATATTTCTGTCTTATGGTGAACAGAATCCACATTGGATCACAAACAGAAGTTATTTCAAACACTTGCTGCTGTCTGAAGTGAGTTAAGCTGAAATGTTTTTAAATGTCTTTGATGCTGATATTCACTCATAGCTATATATGAAATGTTCCATGGTGCTGACCAATATAGTATTTCTACATAATCCCTTCAGTTTCATATCTGAGCAACTGTAATAACCAGAAAAAAAATACCTCTGCATGTACACACATGTAATTAGTAGTTCTTAATTAATGTATGTGCACAAATAACCTTGTCTTAAGACAATATCTGTTGAATGGTAAAGCTCCTGTCCTCAGTGGTTGAGCGCTAAAATAACAAATGTCAAGAAGTAGGCATATTTAACGTTTAATGTAGATACATTCAAACAGCTACATTTCCAGAGTGAAGTTGTACAGGAGAACAGCACACCAACACCTCCTGATCATGTCATCCTGAAAAAATAATAATATACACACAATAACCGTGCATGTCTGTTCAAATAACTTGACAAATGTGATGGCATACCTCTGGAGAAAAAATCCCAGCCTTGCAAAACACAAAACTTCTGATTCGCCCACTTCCATCACAAGTGCATACACACGTCTCAAATGACACATTAATACAACATTTTGAGAGATATTAAACATACTGGACTAATAAATCACTCTTTCTTGTCTCATGACCCATTTAGCACTTTTACACGTGCTAGCTTAATAACAAATAATTTCAGAATGATATTAGATTAATATATGAAAATTCCCTCACCAGAGTAGAATAAGTATGAAGGTATTTTAATTTCTAAAAGATTTGCATATGCAGGGTAGGAGTTGTGGAAGTGTACGTAAAACTGTAAGCGTAAATTAAATTTGCATGTGCAAGATAAGCTTTATGAAGGTGTAAATCGCATTTCAAGTGTAAGAAAAAAAGGATTTGCAGCATTTTACTGTTACTCATAAGTGTAATTCAAGTATTGTGAAACTGCAGCTTCATACTAAAGCAAAATATGATCTGCATTCTTCTACCATTTTCCTGCGCTTACAGTTTTGGCATCTTGTTTTCGCTAAAATACGGTCAAAAGTACTGCAAGCCTATGAACAGTGTTTTGAAAGCGAAAACAACAGTTTAAAGAACTGCAGAACAGATTGGCTGCATAGAACCAGTATGTGTGTGAAAAAACGTACTGTTGCAAATGTCTAAATGACGTGTTGTGCACGTGGGGCAAAAAGTTCCTGAAATAAACCAATATGTACAGATCCATCTATGGAGTGAGAATCATGCCAAAACCTCACACACACACACAAAACGTGTTTTACTCACACCCAACAATTCACAAACAAACTCAGTGTGGTTTGCAAATACAAAACATCACTCACAAACTAATGCATTTTGTTCTGCAAATAAAAAGCGTACCTATCAAACAAATACAGTATGTTTAAGATATACAAAGAAACGTATTTCTTCAATGACAAAAAATATCCTCCAAGTACAAACTAAAATCTTTAAAGTAAAAAAACAAAAACCTTCAAGTACAAAAAAAAAATTCTACAAGTACGAAAAACCGTCATGTGACTTTTGGCACTAATATTCTGCCTTGCTGATCCACACACAAATGCCTTCAGATCCACACGCACGCTAGGAAATGACCATGTAATACACACTCCACACTGACTTGCTTGGCACTGCCACGGACATGGAAAGAGAAGAGAAGAAGAAACTCTGGCGTGGGGGACGTTTTGAACACGATGAGCAGCCAACAGGTGAGTTTCCAGTCGTTGCTGGTGAAAAATCAGTCTGAAGGGCTTGTTATTTGCTATAACATCTGCCTCGCTATACATTATCCCGCTTATTACATGGCTACTTACAAAATAAATAAAAAATTTGACACAAAATATTGATTTAAAAATTAGGGATGCACCGATCATGATTTTTCATGGCCGATTCCGATACCGATTTTTTTACAAGCAAACTGGCCGATTCCGATACCGATTTACGATTTGTTTTAATATTTTAAGCAACAAACAAGAAAGAAAGAAAGTGGGCATAAACAAGATATTTGGTATTTAATAGGCCAAACTTGCTTTTGGCTATTGAAAACAATAACTATAACCATCTGAAATTAACAGCAGTAACTGCACCATAAGTAGCCTACATTCAATACAAACATAGATGGTACAGACATCAGCATTTAGCTTTTGTTTTTGAATTGGGTTGAAACTACATAGAACTGGCCTTAAATTAAAAGATTAACTGTAACCATGTGAAATTAAAGGCAGCAACTGCATAGTTCTACAATCCAAATCACACAATCAACACACATTCAATAACATGTTTCTTAATCAGCATTCAGTATTTTAGTTTTTAAATTTGGTTTAAAAAAAAAGTCTTTACCAGTGAGACTAAATAAAAGTATGCTATATAAATAGATTTTCCAAAATGTTAAAATCAAATAATGTTTGTGCAAATAAAACAAAGATGCAAAGTGTTTCATTCATCCAATTAAAAAAAGGGGGAATGATTTACATCTATATTTTTTTTTACTTGAGCCAATGAAAAATAAATAACTTATTGTCTCAAGTAAAAAAATATAGATGTGAATCATTACCCTAAAATGTTTTAATTGGATGAATGAAACACTTTTTGTCAGTGTGCTACAGCAGGTGATTTTTGAATCAAATAAAGTCTATGTAATTTTAAGGTAAAATAAAAATAATCATCCTATTGCAGAACTGACGTTTATTTCTGGCTTTTCAAACGTGTATGCAAGTTCTAATAAAAAAAAAAAAAGTTTTGTCACAATTTAGTCCATTTCGTTTCTCATCCAACACGCGAGAAGTTGATCTGAACATCTCTTCACGGTCTACTCGTGTTCAGGGCTCGGACCGGTAACAGTAAGCTTGCACAGCTTTAGTGCGCGCAGGAAAGGGACTCTTATTTGTGCGCCAGTACACCAACGGCTGATCGCTTCCTGCTATCTGTGCCTCAGACCGGCTCAGACATGTAGCTCTGCATTTCCAGTACTTATCGGCTGCCTGTGTCCCGCGCACAGATTTCGAAATACTTCCACACAAATGACATAGCAAACAATTACAATGTAGTCTGTGCACGCGAGCACACTTCCGGAAAATTTGGCCGGAAAAAGACAAAAAAAACGGCCGGTTCCGATTTATGGCCGGTCAACCGGTGCATCCCTATTAAAAATGAGTTTATTGATTTAAAAAGGATTGTATTGCTTCCTTAGCAACAGCATGTTTTTCATGACAAGGGTGTGTTTGGACCTCCAAATCAACCCTGGTCTTCTCCTACCAGTGTCTCATAGAATATAGAGCGTTCATTCCATATCAAATCAGTCAGAATCCAGGAAAGTGGTTGCAGCAACATCTCAGATGAAGAGTTTTTCTATATTACGTTTGGGTCCCAAAACCAAGGCCTGCAAAAATATTCATATTTTTTGTCAGTCCTTGATATTTTTAGCATCAAAAACACTGTCAGAGTGTTTGGGCTTTAATATCTTAAAGTGTTATTCATAGCCTCACCAAACTTTGCAGGATGGAAGACAAACATGTTCTTAGTATAAGTGAACCAAAGTTTGTACTGCATGCCTATTGAGTTTCTCTTCAGAAGGATGAGAGAGTTTGGCTTTTCTGTCAGAGCAAGTTATAGTACCTGTTCAAACGCAGAATTGGACCATTTGGTAACTGAAATAAAAAAAGACATGCCTCATGCTGGGTACCGCTTGGTTAAAGGAAGCTTGCAGGCCAGAGGATTCCGAGTGCAGTGGGACAGGGTGCGGGCCTCCATGCACCGTGTGGACATCAAGGTATACAATGGGTCATTCCTTGCCTTTCGTTCCTCACTACAATATGCAGTCTTGTATGCCATGCATCTAAAGAATGTACAGAAGGATATAAAGCTAAGTGATGAAAAGGTAATAATGGTGCTCCCTCTGTTCTGCAGTAAATTAAAAAGAAATGTGTGGAGTTCTCCTTCCAGATTGGGTGAAAAAGGGAGAGGATATAGGAAATTACTTTTCTGTTTACTGCAGAGTGGAGGATCCATGTTTCTGACGAAACACTTGATGTTATTATATTTAGATAAATTAAATGGACAGTACCTGGTAGCCTTGTCAGCTTAAATGGAGTATAAATACACATAAAAAAATAGTATTTGCAGTATATTAAATCGTTTTTGACCTAATTATTTTTCACTGAAACAATCACACACTTGAGACTGACAGACTGCAGTGCTCGTTGCTTGGCGGCCCGAGGAAAAATGCACAGGCCGCGGTGCTCACTGCTGCCACAGCGAAGACGTCTTTGACATGGTTTAGTGACTAAACGTTCATTAAACAAATACTGAGCAAACTTCCAGAAGGCTTCAGTAAGCGTAGAGCTATCTATCTCCAGTGGATTGGGCTAATCCAAAATTGTGAAAACAAGGGGGGTGTTCTGAAGACAGGCTGTGACCTCTGAAACAGCAAGTTCTAAAAACACCCCGTTTTGCACTTAGCACTTCTGATGAAATTAACACATAAATTATTTGACCTATCAGAATTTTCGTCGAGCCAGAACGTATTGACCAGTGGACTACAGCCCCAGCTGTCGGAATGTAGACAGTTTTAGTGCGAAACTGGTGTGTTTACATGATACGTTGACAAACAAACAGGAAATGCCTGAAGTTAAAATTGTTTAGAGCACCTCAAATAATAAATGCAATTTTTTTTATTTTTTTTTAGGGTAAGAGCAGATCATGGAGTCGAGAACGTTGACATTGCACGGCTGATGTTCTCTGTCAAGGGGAACAGGAAGGTCCAGTTTCATTTTTGGAAGAGCGAGCACAATCAAAGGCAGGTTTTTGTCAGACTTCTATAAATCAAAGCTATTTTTTTTCATAATATCACACAATAATATTTTTCAAAAAGAAAGAACAACTTGTTTTTTGTACTTTTGATATATGCTAAAGTCAAAAATAGGAAATGGAAAATAACGGAACACGGACCCAGTTTGATTCATACTTAATTTTTCTGATTTGTGTGACCAAGAAGTTGTGGACTTTGTCTTGCAATTCATAATGTTGTCTTTCACTTGATAATATTGCAGCAAATATGCTTGGGCGATGGTGGTACCTGATTACTGTGGTACCTGATTAATGCAATGAATATAAGATTGATCATCACCATAACTGTTTTTTCCCCCACAAGGTAAATTTAGATTTAAGTCTTTGACATGTACCATATAGTGACTGAATGAACAAATTCTTTAACATCAAGAAAAGGAAAAAGAATATTCACTTAATTGTGATAAACAGTTTTCCTTTGAGACCTTTTGGTTATGCTATTGTAAAATCGTATGTATTTTGTATGTAAAACATATCTAATCTTGCTCTAACTCTCTTCCCAGAATTGAACGACTCTGGAGAGATGTGTGGTGTGCTGTGACCAGCACATACTACAGTGTGCTGCATTCACTAGAGGAGGATGGTTTGCTTGACTTTTCAAACGTTGCACACCTCTTCAGTTGTCATTGCGTGTTTCTGCCCAGACTACAAGCTAGACTTGATATCTTCACCAGTGGATGGGATAACAGCCCACTCAGAACTGAGGGTAACCTAACACCCAATCAGCTGTGGGAGATGGGGAACATTCAGCATGCCATGGCACAGAACCAAAAAATGCAGAGGTAAAAGGGAATGTCTGTGCAATTTTGTGCTTTTTTATGTTTTAAGAGTCTTATGTTAATCTAATTTAGATGATTTGCTGAATTCATGGTGCTTTTATTAATTACTGTGAATACACAAGTAATTACACACAAACTTTTTAATTCCGACTTTTTCTAGAAATAAAATATTTTTTATAAATTTCACCAAAAATGCATCCCATTTACATTAATTTCAACATGCATTGATAAAAAAGTAATGTTATTCAGTCTCAGAATAAATATTGTGTATTTCTGTTTTTTTTTAATGTGTTATCAAATGTGGTCCGGGTCCTTGATGTAAAAATGTTTGAGAACCACTGCTCTACCTAAACACTTTACATGTCTTTTCATGGATTGTACCTACCACATCTGGACTGGGAGGATAGTGGCCTGCCTGATGAGCCACACCATGGTGTCACTGTTCCTGAGATGGGTGATATAATGAGTGATGAACAAATGGCAGCACTAACGGCAGCCATAAATCCCATGGGACAGTCCCAATCACATGGCTCAGACATCTACATACTTACTGTGCAGTATTGTCCAGCAGTTACTAGGCTTACACTAAAACATACTCTGCAAAGGACCTGATGCAACTGTAGCACAAGTCACATACACATTCTCTAAATACATTTGGGTAACAAAAAGAACACTTACTTACAGAATAGTGCCCCTTTTTAATAACTGGTTTTTAAGATATGTTACAGTATAGGCCTATCATTTCTTTTCTTACTAAAACCATAAATATTTCTGAATCAGTGAGGTTGTCTCATGTTTGATTTTCCTCTGTTTAATCAAATCAGACCAGCAGACATTAAGGCTGTTAGGCAGCAGACTGTTAGTAGGACTGCCAGCGGCAGCGGGAAGCATAGCTTTCCTCAAGCAGTGCTAGCAGAGGACTTTAAGACTTTCAGCTCTCTTAATGTCATAATGAATGTTCAAACCAGTAAGATGTAGATTGTATTTTTTATTGTAGTTTGAATACAATCTTAAAAGATCTGGGGGTTTGGAACAACCCAAAAAATACAATAACTTTCTGTTTAACTCACAACAACAAACATCACCGGAGACAATGCAACATGGTCACATCAGGGATGTGTTGAATTAAAAGGTTTTGAAGGTGTCAGAAAGACAACAACAACAAAAAAAAGACTAAAGAGAGCCAAACTGGCTTACATCAGATTTTAGAGAGATGGGAAAAGGAGACATTTATAGAATTCTTCGAAGACATTCGATCCCTGTTTGTGGAGGTAAAGGAGGCGTGGTCTTAAGTTTATATTCATAACTAAAAAACTGAACAAAAACATGAATGAGAACTGCCTTTGAAAGAAGCTACATTTTAGCAGTGCCATTATACCAATCCAAATGCAGAGTCACATGTTTGAAGGCAGGCAATCAGTTCTTCCTTAAATACAGTGAAGTCTTGGTAGCGGACAGGAAGACGGAGAGTCTCAAAGCACGTGGAAGACTTTGGCAGACTACAGTTAGTCACCTCCAACGTGAGGGTAGTTGTAGGAGCCTCCCATCCAACCCAGAACTTCACGAGTGCCTTCAGTTCCTCACTGGATGCTACAAAATCGAAATATGTAAATGCTCAAAATGATAGAGAATGCATTTTTTATACACTTTGCTCATGGTTGACAAATAATTTTTTCAAGAACAATGCCAAACAAGATTTTATCTGACAAAGTACTGGCAACGTAGCTGATGCAAACATTCGATTTTATCATTACAGATAAAATTCAGTTTTATAGAAAGTGTTCTAAACAAGCTTAAGAGCCATACAGGTGCAGTTATGCTGTATAATCTTCGGTTGTTTTCTGTCATCAAGTTGTCAAGGCTCTCCTTTTCATCAGCTGAGAGTTTAGCACTCCCTTCAAGCTTTAAGACAAAATATTAACCCTCTTAAACCCAATATAGGAATCAAAAAAAAAATGTAGGAAGTTTGCAGAATACTCACAAGTGTAATTTTCTCCTGCAGATCAACGTCTGGAAAGTCATTGATTTGTATGATGGCGGTTTCAACTGTGCCCCCACACAGGATGTGAACAATCGCAGGGCTTAGGCCTGTTAGTGCAGGACCTCCATGTAAAAAGCAATGACCGATCATGCGGCCTGCCATCAGAAACAGGTCACTCTCAACAAGGAATGCAGAGGGGATGAAGGTACAAGATGGTCTGGCTCTCCATCAAATAGCTTTGTGTCACCAGAATTTCCTGTGCAAACGGAAGAAATTCCTTGACCAATTAACATGTACTCATTTTTTTTTTTTTTTTGTGATTCTGTGGTTGTATAGAACAAGAGAAATCAATAGGTATGTACAGTAGGTACAGTATAATAGTAAAAAATCTTAAATGCCACATGAAGTAAAAATGTTCCCAGTTTTAATCCTAGTGTTCCTGTTGATTGTTCATTTGGCTCTTGATATGACTTGTCAAATATACAGTATCAGAATATGTTTACCTTTCCTGTAAAATAGTATTTAATGACAGCTTGAACACAGGTGTGTTTACAAAAGTGACTCAGACTGCAGTCAGCAGCAAACAGATTTTTGTTACTAAAACCCCATCCAATTTTAAACAGCCCAATCAAATGCAGAGGATTTGAATCAACTTGGGGCTGTTAATCGCCCAAAACTCTTTTTCACTGGGAAATAAGTCAGAACATAGGCTCTAACTTCCATTTCGCAAGGCCTTTTAGCACGTAGAAATTGGAAAAATTATGACATTAAGAATATTGCAGCTAAAACACTCCATAATATATGGCAAGGTAATTAAAGACACTACCAACGTTCAACTTAAAACCATTTTTCAGCTTCTCCATGATTCTGGAGAACAAGAAGCGGTTCACCCCCTGCAATTAAAGCCATTTCCTGGTCTAACTTGCTGCCTCTGAGGTCAATGTGTCCCTGTACAACTGAGCAGCCATTGCCAGATCTGGTATTGTCTTCCACTCTATAAATGGAGTAAAGATTTCAACACAGAAAAGGCCATCAGTCAAGCCATGAAGAAACTTTTACTTTATTATTTCCAAAAAAAAGTCACAAGTAATGTGTTGTCTAAAACAATCAAGAGTAATGTAAAGTATATTAACTACTTAGTCAATAACAAGCAAAAACCCATTGACTAGTATATTACAAATATTGTTGATCAATATTCATGTTGAGACATTTAAAAGTAAGAAGAAAGAAGACAAACAGTTCTAAAAAACATCCAATTACAAAAGGATTTGTTATGCATCAAGGCAGAACTACATGGGAAAACAACATAGCTCTCATTGCAGGCACTGGCATGCATCTCAATGATGTCAGAAGGGTACACTACTTGGCAAATGGACACGGTCTCTGCAGTGACAGTTGAAGCTGAAAAAAAGACAAATACCGTAATCAGCGTTAACTTTAAAGAAAATTCTTAACTCAAATCTTAATGTTAGCAAGTCAAAAATTTCTTGTCATTTTTATGTATAGAATATTTTGATAAAAATGTAAACCAAGAGAAATTATAATATGATAACATTATGATTGCAATTTTACACTTCTAATGATCTGTGCAAGCAGAGGAGGCATATCAACAACAGTATTGTGGTAACTAGGAAACAAAACAACCAGGAAGAGAAAAAAAAAATAAAGAAAAAAAAAATTAAAGAAAAGCATTCGCATGGTTACACTATAAGGCCACCAATCAGAATAACTGAAGTATTATGAAGTATTACTTTTTCTTCACTTTTTTTAACAACAAAAAACAATACAGCCCACATTAATCAATATAGCATGAAAACATGTAAAGTGTGATGTCATGTACTTATACTTACTGTTCTGACTCCAGGATACAAACGGAACATCCTGATCTTGTTTTTCATCAGCATTCACATCATTTTCCTGTTAATTGGATCAGGTTAACATTATCAATGACATCATTGTAGTAGTAAATCAATTGCTGTTTTGATATGCATTCGCTGAAAATGGAAAAGATTTCATAGACTAAGTGTCATGTTAAGAAAAACTTACTTCTACCAGAAAGACTCGGGAGATAAAATGATGTACGAAGCATACATTTATTGACAACTCAGCAAGCATAATTATAAATTTCTTTGGCGGAAGGCCCCGTCCATGGTTCGTAATCCGACGGTAGCGAATCTGCATTTCCTGTCTGAAGACGAAGGCAGGGGCGCAGCAGACCCCCCTGGAAGGTAAGGACAGGACCATGGTGGTGGGGAGGGTGGAGGTTGTTGTCGCGTCGGCATCTGCGAACTCAAACATGTGTAAGTACGATCTTTTATACCGAAGTATAAAGACGTGATTGGATAATGATAAAGGTAATTAGTGACGAAGTAATTGAGTCTTCCTGGCAGAACTTAGGCTAAAGCTTCAATTTCTTCTGTTGTAGACTTGCCACAGGAGTCTACATGCAGAGCCAAAACTTGCAACGGTAAAATTTCTCCACAGGTTTTGCATTGCGATTTTTGGCATTTTTTGGAATTCATGGGCATCAGAAGGAAGTGGCGTAGTGTATATTTAATTTTGAAGTGGAACGATGAAAATCGTGTGTCTTCCATTATTGGACACAGTCTTGAGCAGTTTTGCGTTGTAGCCTTCAGACTCAGGCGGGATCAAGACAAGTTTTCTCTGGCCACTGAAATCCTGTGGGTACCCTGTTTTAACCTTTTTTTCAAAAGTCCATTTCAGATGTGTGATGATTTTTAGATGCTGCTGAAACCATTTTAAGTGGCGTAGTAAATCTACGTTTGCCACTGGTTCGTTCTCTTCGAAAAAGAGCAGGAAAAGACCTGTGAAGTAAATTGAAAGGCATGTCATGCAAAATCTGAATGCCTGTACATATATACATTGTAGACACATTGTACTTTTTCTAACTTTGACATCTCCTGCTGCACACTGGCCTGCCTCACTCCTGATTCCTGAAAAGTTCCCTGGATTTGATGCTGGCCCTGAATCTGAACCTGAAATTTGCTCTGGCCTGGAACCTCAACCTGCCCTTGACGGACACTTGCTGATAAGAGAGACAGCAAGTTCCGTGCAGCAGTCTCAATATTGGCATAGTCCGACTTCTGAAAACACATACATACAAACATGAATAAAGAAAGGTTTGATTGATTTTTAAAAAGTATCATAAAAGATAAATTAATACCATCTACTAAGTGAGAGAACTTAAACTGATCAATTAAATCAATCAAAACAATTAAAGCAATCGAATCCAAAGGAAACACTCAGGACGTATGAACACATTTTATCTGTTCAAACTAACTTAGATATAATTAATATCCAACAACTTAGCAATATTGTAACAAGCTCTAATTTCAAATAATTATATCACTGACAACAGTAGTTCGGCCAGGATATTGTCATTTAAAAGTGAAGTTGCAGCCCTCAAATGATGTTGATATTGTCATGGTGTGTTTTGGCCTATGGCGCCACCCTCCACCTATCTACCAATCAAGGAGTCAGTAGTGTTTCGGCATCCAGGTTGCCAGCTATATTCTATGAGACACTGGTAGGAGAAGACCAGGGTTGATTTGGAGGTCCAAACACACCCTTGCCATGAAAAACAGGCCGTTGCTAAGGAAGCAATACAATCGTTTTTAAATCAATAAACTCATTTTTAAATCAATATGTTGTGTCAAATTATTTATTTATTTTGTAGGTAGCAATGTAATAAGTGGGATCATGTATAGCGAGGCGACTGTTATAGTGAATAACAAGCCCTTCAGACTGATTTTTCACCAGCAACGACTGGAAACTCACCTGTTCTTCTTCTTCTTTGTGCTTATTTGGCGGTTCGCATTCTTAAAAAGAGCATTACCGCCATCTACTGTGGGTAATAGATCAGAGACAAAATACACTAGACTAGATCACCACTACCAGAACAATCAGGACTCGTGCTTTCAATGTTGCTGCGTGTTCAGCTCCTCCATCTACGGCAAAGTCCATCTCATTCCACAGAGGGATGCTGTATAACAAAAAAAAAAAAAAATGTATACATTTATAACCCTTCTATATTCTATGGATCAAATTGGTTCTTCTTAAAAACTTTATTATTAACCTACCCCCTACTACTGAATTTAAAATTATCCTTAATGTTAATTGCTGATTACCTTCCATCTGCAGTTCTCCTCTTAGCTTACTTCTTTCCTCTGAATATTTATTACACCTAATTAGAACATGCTCCACTGTTTCTCGTATTCCACACCAATCACACAAACCTGTATGATGTTTCCCTATTATTTGCATTGTTGAATTAAGTCCTGTGTGTCCCAATCTTAATCTAGAAATAATACAGTCTTTCTTCCTTTTTCCACTTGACTTCCTTCCTCTACCTACCACTGGTTGTATTGAATGTAAATGTCTACCCTTTTCCTCATTGTCCCAGTACATTTGCCAATTATAATTTATCTCCCTTTTAATTATTGATTTGATTTCTAATTTGCTATATTTAATTTCCATATCTATAGTTTCTTTTGCCATAGCCTGTTTTGCTAACTTGTCTGCTGCTTCATTTCCTGCTACTCCAGTATGTGCCGGAACCCATAAAAACTGAACTATCTTATTTTCCTGTTGCATCATGAACAATATCTGTAGGATTTCCAAAACAATATCTTGTCTAGTATCTGATTTCTGAGCTTCCAGGCACATCAAGGCCAAACTTGAATCTGAGCATATTAACGTTTTACTTAAATCCATTTCATTTATTTTATTAATTGCTACCATAATTGCTAGTAACTCTCCTGTAAACACAGACACATGATCTGATATGCTTTCCCCTCTCGCCACTGGGTATGATGTACGCTACCCCCACCTGTTCCTTTTGTGGATCCTTAGATGCATCTGTGAAAACATGTACATATTGGTCATACTTACTCCCAATATACTCTTTTGTCATCTCTGCCTCCAACTGCCTCCCATTTTTATCTTGCCTTGATTCCAATAATAATAAATCTACCTTGGGTTGAGGTAATATCCATAATGGTATTGTTGGTAATATTACTGCTGGAATAACACTGTACTCATTTAATTTCATATCCTGAACTAAATCCTTAATGATCCAACCAAAATTGTTAACTTTCCCTTTCCCATGTTCCCAACATGTTTCAAGTATACCTTGTGTTGGGTGACTATCCTTCTGCCCTTTTAGATTAACCCAGTATGCCAGTGTCAATTGCTTCCTTCTTAAGTTGATTGGCATCTCCCCCATCTCCACCTGTAATGCTGAAACAGGAGAGGAAGGGTAAGCTCCACAACATATTCTCAACGCTTGAGATTGAATTCGCTCTAACTTTCCTAACTGTGACTTAGCTGCTGTTCTGTATGCAATACAACCATAATCTAATATTGCTCTTATCATTGTTGAATAAATTATTTTTAATGCCACTCTGTCAGCCCCCCATTGTCGTCCTGAAATACACCTCATTAAGTTTAATATCTTCTTACACTTTTCCTCCATCTTGTTTATATGTACACTCCATGTAGCTTTGGCATCAAACCACATACCTAAAAATCTTATGTCTGTAACTTGTTCTATTTCTTTATTATATAACTTCATCTTTAAATCAATACTTGACCTTTTATTTGTAAAAAAAAATATATTTAGTTTTCTCCACTGAAAATTTAAAACCCCATTTATAAGACCATTTCTCAACACTTTTTAACACTGCTTGCATTTTATTAACAATATATTCTACATTCCTACCTTTAAACCACAGCGCTCCATCATCCGCGAACAGTGATTTATTTATATTCTTATCTACTGTTGCAAATACATAATTTATCATAATAATAAACAACAAAGGGCTTATGACACTACCCTGCGGAGTTCCATTCTCAATTATTCCTTTCCTTGATATATATTCCTCAATCTTTACTTTAATATTTCTTCCCATTAAAAACTCTTTAATCCAATTATATAATTTTCTGTCTATTCCAATTTGATCTAATTTGATCAATAAACCTTCCTTCCATAGCATATCATATGCTTTTTCTACGTCAAAGAAAACTGCTACTAGAGTTTCTTTATTTATCAAAGCTTTCCTTATATCTGAATCCAAATTAATAATTGAGTCCATTGTACTTTTTCCCTGTCTAAAACCATTTTGATATGGGGAAAAAAAATTATTCTTCTCCATATGATACATTAAACGTTCTGTAATCAATTTTTTCCATTACTTTACCTAAATGTGCTGTCAACGTCATCGGTCTGTAGTTTAGTGGAATACTTGGATCCTTACCTGGTTTTCTAATAGGAATTATAACAGCTTCTTTCCAATTCTCAGGTAACGTTCCTTCTTCCCATACCCTGTTGTAAAACTCTAGAATGACTTTATTAACATTACATAACTAATTCCATCCTGTCCTGGAGTTGACGCTTTTGTATTTTTTAATGCCCTCTTCAATTCTGAATATGAAAAAGGCACATCTAGAATATTATTTGTTACTCTTTTTTTCCCTAAAATAAATGGATGTTCTTTTAATAACTTATCCCTCATTTCCTTACATTCCTTCATCAAATTATTCGAACTATTTATTTTTGAAAATTCTTTTCTAAAAATTTCTGCTTTCTCCTCCTCACTTATTGCTATTTCTTCTCCACTACTTAACACAGGATACTCATATTCTCTTCTAATGCCACTCATCTTTTTAATCATACTCCATACTTCCCCTATTGGAGTATTTTTCCCAATTTCGTCACAATATGCTCTCCAATATTCTTTCTTCAATTCCCTTATTGTTCTTCTAGTTTCTGCTTGTGCCTTTTTATATATTATCATGTTTTCCCAATTGTGAGTTTTCCTTAGAATTTTAAATGCTTTCCTTTTCCTCTTAACTGTTATTGAACACTCCTCATTCCACCATGGGACTATTTTCCCCTCCCTTTTTCCTTTGTTTTTCGGAATACATTCTCTTGCAGCATTCTGTATCACTGATATTATTTCTGTATATATTCTTTCAATTATTATTCTTTCTTTCATCTTGATCATTTTCAATCCTTCCTCACATATTCTTTCAAATTTTTCCCAATCTGCCTTCTCATATTTCCACTTTCCTGTATTTACTTTCTTTATCTTCCTTATTTCATTATTTACAATTGTACTTAATATTGGAAAATGATCACTACCCACTGTACAATTTAATACCTCCCAATTTATTATTCCCCCTAATTCATTAGAAACAATAGTTAGATCAATTGCTGATTAAAAACTCACCTGTTGGCCGCTCATCGTGTTCAAAACGTCCCCCACGCCGGCGTTTCTTCTTCTCTTCTCTTTCCATGTCCGTGGCGGCGCCAAGCAAGTCGGTAATTACATGGTCGTTTCCTAGCATGCGTGTGGATCTAAAGGCATTTGTGTGGATCAGCAACAAGGGGCAAGGAACTCGACCAGAAGTTGAAGTCGGGTGGGGGCTGCCATCTTTTAGCAGAACTTCACTTGCGTTAGCATTCCCATTGACTCCCATTCATTTTGGCGTCACTTTGACAGCGAATAACTTTACATCTGAGGCGTTTAAAGACTCTGTTTGTCCATTATTTATTTCTAAAGATACACGAAAATTTATAAAGGGCTCCATTACCTTCTATGTTACATTATGGCCCCATATAAACAGTTTTTGTAAAAAATAGGCTAACGATTGCGTCATAACCACTCGGCTCTCTGTCGCATTACCGTACAGACAGGTGGAGAAGCTCGCAGGCAATTAACTTAATATGGCGTACTGGCGTTACATTTTAAAATACTATACAAAATAATTAATCAGAATACTTACTCCTGCTCACTCACAACAAAGAACTCCCCGCTCAAGCTCGCCGTCTCTGCAAGATTAACGATGGCAGTTTGCACGCACAGCTACTAGAAGATTTACATCTGGCACACAGGTTGCTGACATCGTCAAGCTTCGTTTGAGTCTGCGCGTCAGAAACGGAAGTGCTAAAAAACGCTAAAACTGGGCTTCATTTGTCTCAATTGAGTTCCAATGGGGTCGCTGTGTCCATTTCTTTTACTGTCTATGATCAGCAAGGCGGAATATTAGTGCCAAAAGTCACATGACGGTTTTTCGTACTTGTAGAATTTTTTTTTGTACTTGAAGGATTTTTTTTTTGTACTTGAAGGATTTTGTTTTGTACTTGAAGGTTTTTGGTTTTTTACTTTAAAGATTTTAGTGTGTACTTGGAGGATATTTTTGTCATTGAAGAAATACGTTTCTTTGTATTTCTTAAACATACTGTATTTGTTTGATAGGTACGCTTTTTATTTGCAGAACAAAATGCATTACTTTGTGAGTGATGTTTTGTATTTGCAAACCACACTGAGTTTGTTTGTGAATCGCTGGGTGTGAGTAAAACATGTTGTGTGTGTGTGTGTGTGTGTGTGAGGTTTTGGCATGATTCTCACTCTATATCCATCTTTCTTTTCTCTGCACTTACAATTTTGTCACAATTCTCTCACTGACTGAGCTTTGCGACCGTGAATAAAAGGGCGGGTCCACCACCTTCTTGTAGCCAATCACATGAGGCTCTCGCTGACTCTAAAATTTACTCTTATCTGATTGGTTACATAAACATATCATATGCCAAAACATTAATCTTAATTTAGTCCCAGATCGTTCTGGCTGCCAGAATGGTACTTTTAACGTATACATAAGCTACATTAAAAATAAATATATAACAAATTAATTAAAACATCATACTTATAAGTTGTGTAGCATTAGGCTAGACTCCCATGTGTTCATACTGAATTGAAGTGAGTTGGTGTTAACATTATTGGATTGGTTTGACTTTGCATTGAATTTTCATATAATCTGCATACCACATTGAGCTATTAAACAATGGTAATGCTCAGCACTAAAGTATCAGAGTGCTGTACTTTGTAAAACCTTTTTACTAAACCAATAAAGCTACATAAATCTGAATTTGTCAGTTTTTCAGACCATTTCTCTATTTACGGTATTTAATACTTGATTTTATAATATGGACATTTTGAGAATTCGAATTACTTTCATGTGACTGATCAAGCTATAGGAAGCAAGTATGAAGGGAAAAAAATATTTCTTTGTGTCCAGAGGCAAAAACTTACACTTACACAAATCAAAATAAAATAATACAACTTTCTAAAAATGTCTTTAATGATGTATAAATATATATCCAAATTAAAGTAACCGAACATTCCCAGCCACTAGGGAACACACAGCCATGTTTATATGTTGATATATAGAGCTAAACAGCCATGTAGTGGTTACACGATAGTATTACAGATGTGAAATGGTGAATAGGTTCCCAATAAGTTAGAGACAATAAAATGTTTTATAATATTTAGTCATATCCTCTTTAATTATAACATGTTAAAGTATATATATATGTGTGTGTGTGTGTGTGTGTCTGTGTCTGTGTGTTACTGTTGGTTCAATTTTTGTTTTCATTTAGAAAAAAAAAAAAAAAAAAACGGTACTGTCTATGATCAGTAGACAGGTGAAAATATACATCTTTAAGTATCATCAAAATTACAATATTACAATAAACAAACATATAATTTATAGCCTGATGAGGAAGAAAATGATACAACACAGCTAATAATGGCAAAGGTAAGACGTCACTCTAGGGTTTATTTTGTATTAATATCTATTCTTTACTTAAGTAATGATTTATATAACACGTAACCTGATTTTAGAGGACCTGGTCGTTCATGGCTACCCTCTTAAGTTACCGTTGTTCACTGGGTGTGCCAATGCAACTTTCTAATGCAGTTGATCTATAACTTTTTATACCAAGTATCACCTCAGAAAATATTTGGCTGTCCAAGTACCACCACAATGACCAATATTAAAAGTAGGCCTAACTATTCAGGTAATGTTACTGCTCTGAACAGTTAAAAAAAACGATGTTTTATTCCTAAAAAGAATATTTATTGTTGTCAGCCACTTTAACATTGTAAATACACAGTGTGACCATTAACACTGCACTGTGCTTAAAAAGTAGAAAAAAAACAACAAAATTTTTTTACACAAACTCGTACTTCGTCCTACAGCATAGCTCTTCTGCTGTCCGTCACGGCGTTTTTTTTTTTTTTTTTAAATATTTGCTGATGAACAAACAAACAACAAATACAGAGAAAATTTTACAATTACAACAATGAAATGACGGTAGATGACATTGAAAAAAAGAAAAAAAGTGAAGGAAGACAGTAAATATACTCTAAATATTAAAAACAATGAAAAAAAAAGGGCGGGGGGGGGGGGGGGGTATTACATCAAATTACATTTCACTCAACAAAACATCATACAGTTTCAAAAGTTTTAAAGTTTTTTTTACGTTTTTTTTTATTATTCTCAGTGTCTTAATTGGGATGTGATTTCATTACTGGGATATATATTATGCAAAATTCTTAAGTGTAGTTCTTTCACCTTGTTGGGGATACAAAATATTTAAGGTTAGAGCCATGCTTTTTTCAATTAAGACATTTCAAAACCTCCCTCAGCTTTTATACCACATAAAACCTGTTTCTTCAGATGCTGATGTTAATAATAAAAACTTAAATAATAAGCAATTAATCTGTTTACAGATATTTTCATGGACAAATAATGAAAAAGATGGATATATAAAGCGAGCTAGACCTTCAGCTTTTATTAAAAGAACTCTACAAAGAAAAGATAAATCTCTTTGAAGCCAATTGTTAAATATTATTTTAGCTTTTTTAATTTTAGGAGGAAAATTCAAGTCTTGTCTAAGATATATTTTTTTTGGAGATATGAATACCAAGATATTTCACATTATCTTTAATGGGTATATTATTCACAGAAGTTTCAAGAGAGTCAAATAAACAAAGAATTTTGCGGGCCTTACCAACCTGATTTGTATTCTCTAAAAACAGGGTTGTATCATCTGCAAGTTGTGAAATTTTTATCTCACGGCAAAAAATGGACACCCCTTTAATATCAGGATTATTGCGAATACTCAGAGAGAGAGTAATTCCACAACCAACACAAACAAAAAAGAAGAGATTCCACAACCTTGCCTCACTTCCCTACTAATAAGAAATCTATTAGAAGTATCAAGATGTAAAAGAACCGAGCTATTGATGTCCTTATATATCATTTTAACAAATTTGATAAAGTTATCTCCAAAGCCAAACAACTCTAATGTCAAGAATATAAATTTATGTTCAATAGTGTCGAACGCTTTGTAGAAGTCTAGAAATAGTACGATTGCATCCGAATTAATATGATGTGCATAATCTATGAGATCTAAAATTAGTTTTATATTACAGCTTATATGTAATTTAAGCATACACCTGTTTGTGTTTCATTAATTATTTCAGACAAACGGCAAACGGCATGTCATTAGTCTTCTGGCAAAAACTAATGACATAATTTTATAATCTAAATTTAGTAAAGTGATTGGCCTCCAATTGTCAAGTGAGAGAATATCTTTACCTGGTTTTGGTATTAGGGTGATGAGCCCTTGTTTCATAGAAGTACTTAAGTCTTCATTAATAATACAATCTTTGTACATTCTAAGTAGTGGCCTCTTGATAGTTTCCCAAAAGTGTGCATAAAATTCAGTAGTTAGGCCATCTGAGCCAGGGGATTTGCCTTTCTTCATAGACTGCATTGAGTTAGTTCGGTTACAGTAAGGTCCTTTTCACAAACCGTTTTAAACTCATTTGAAATTACTGGAATGTATTTTTTTTGAAGAAAGTAATTCACATAATTTACATTATAATTTGAACTATATAATTTATTAAAAAAAGAATATACATAATTATTTATTTCAGAGGGGTTTTTGTTAATATTACCATCGATGTTTAAAGCCGTTACAGAGTTTCTTTTTATATTTCTTTTTTCCAAAGAAAAGAAATAGCTCGTATTTTTCGCACCCATTTCTAGCCATTTAGCCCTGGATCTTATAAAGGCACCTTTGGCTAAATCAAGGTAAAGATCATCTATTTCATAGAGCTGTAGTCAAGTCCAGCTTTGTCAAGTCCAAGTCAAGTCCGAGTCCAAAGAGGTTCGAGTCCAAGTCAAGTCCAAGTCCAAAAGTTTAGAGTCCAAGTCAAGACCGAGTCCAAATGAGAGAAAAAAGGGTCCTCTTCAAGACCACATACTTAACTACTGATAATGTATGTGATGTGAGACACAGCATATCTCCTATTCTAAGAATATAAATTTACATTATTATTTGTAATGATCAAAAAGCATGTGCAAAGTAAAAACTCTGTAGGACAGGGGTTTCCAAACTAGGTCCTGGCCCTTTAGAACAGAGTTTGGAGCTGTAAGGTCAAATTATTTGTATGTACTTTATTTTCATTTTTCATATTTCACATAAATACAGCAAAATTTTTGTCATACTATACTAGTGCTTGCATAGACTAGTCTGCACTGTCGGAAACAATCGACTACTCCAGCATGCATTAACCATAATGGATAGAAAGTGTTTGCAAGTACAACTTGAATTTTAGAATTACAATATTGTGTGGAGCTGTTTCTTTCTATGACCTTATCTATGTTGCATGTAAAAATACAATATTTAATATAATAATTAGGGTTGTGCCTGAAGGCGAATACCTTATTCGGAATGGCACGGATAATGTCTTCAAAAACGCATAACGGATAAGGACATACATTTGCGGAGTGAGGTTGTCCAGGAGATCAGCACACCAACACCTCCTGATCGTGTTATAAAATAATAATATATACACATTAATCAAGCATGTCTGTTCAAATAACTTGACAAATGTAATGGCATAGCTCTGTAAAATCAAATCTAAGACATAAAACCATGTATAGAGTGTACTGTTACAATCCAGAAAGAACAATAAAATTAGCAAATTATAGCTTACAATTATTAACAATAAATATTTAAATTGAATCTGCCATGGATAAATAAATGATCGAACATCGCATTTAATGTTAACATATATACAGGGTGCGATTTGTAAAAACAAATAATAAAATAACAGAGGGGAGGGGGTGCTTTTGAATTTTTTTATTAAAAATGCTTTTAATATGACGGTAACTGTATTTAGTGTGACATCAGTTTATTACAAACATTGTAGGCATATTAATTGTAATGATTTAAAGTCCACTGTCATTCAAAAAACAAATTATTAAGACAAAGTGAGCAAAGAATACAGCAAGCTTTTTAAACTCTGAATATCAGTTCGGAGTATCAGCATCAGTTCACTGTTTCAAGGAGCTCCAATTGGATCACCCAATCCCCTCCAGCAAATCACTCCCTGAACATTATGTAGCTTACACAACCACTTTTACTCACCTCATGATATCAGCGTGGAATATCGTTATTACTCTGCTGCTGCAGTTGCCACCGTTATGTTTGTTTCAACACAAACTACCATCTGCTGGGTCGGAGAAAACTGTCAAAAGCGGGGGAAACAAATATAGGCGGGGTGAAATGTGTAGCTCCGCCCCATCATCCAGACTGCACTCTGTGGTTACTCCTTCATCTGGACAATTTTTGAAGGCAGGATAGATGTATCCTTCATTGACCTCTGAAAGGGTGGATTGTTACCTTCCATCCAGTGTGGAGGATCCACTTACTGTTCCCTCACAAATACCAAATTCTCAAGAGGAATTTGATAAATAACAGTGATGAATTTTAAATCTAAAATCCATGTATAATTAAAGGAAAAAAAAACCTTTACACAAAACTGACAGTGCAGTAGATGGATAAGGAACACAACATAGTAAAGATTTGGTCCAGTTTGACACTGAATCATGAAAATGCATTTAAAATATTGATCAGTTGACTTTTAATTGGTCATCATCTAAATTATCCTTTACAGCTTTAATTTGTATTCTCTTTACAGAAAGAAATATGGAGAGGTTCTCCAGTATATTGGCATCATGTCTTTCTGCTGAGCCTCAAGATGCTCTGCATCATCACGGTCTTTTCGGCAGCAGAAAGACTCAGAGCACTAGAAAGGGACAAGACCAAACCACAAGAGGCTGTTGGTCATCCCTCGTGTTGTCTTTGCCACGAGCCTGCTGTTATTAGGTAGCTTTTCAATAATGTTTAACTTTAATTAACCAGGATAGGTTTGCTGAGAATTAATGGACAGTGATGTGCTTTATAAGCTAAAATATTATTTATTTTCTCCCTAGGTGCAGAGAGTCTTCCCGAGGAGTGGTTCTGTGGGGACTGTGATGTACTGAAGCACAAAAAACAGCCACTCCAGAACAGTGAATGTGTGATTCATGGGTTTGAAGCCATTCCTCCAACCTTGTGCATCATTAAAGGTGAAGGTGGATATTTCATCCATGAGCAAGGTATGTTCTCACCGAAGTCCTAATTTTGCTGTTCACGTGTGTCTGCAGCCAGTTACAGATGATCTACAGAGGTTTTCTTTCTGTCTGCCAGCTATGAATGTGCCAGACTGCTCCCGTGAAGACGCAAACTTCACTGTGTTACCTGCAAACCAGTGATTTTAATCACCATCAGTGGTAAAAACTATTCTCTATTTAGATTTCTATTTGAGATTTGATGTTTTTCACACTGGTGTGCTGTGGCATTGTTCCCGTCAGTGTCTGTGGTATTGACTTTAATCGAAACAAAGACGGACATCTTTTTTTTTGTCCGCTACAAACAAACAAACAAACAAAAAATAGTTAGCTTTCCCAAAGCAGTAACATCCTTTGCGTCCTTCCAGCATCAAGTTCAATCAACACAGCGGTCTGGAATTTGGTGAATCAGACAAATGTAAAGAATGTAGGTGTGACACTTCTCAAGAAGGATGAGCGTTATACTGGGATTATAGGAACTTAAGCAATGTTTCTCAACCATTCACAATGTGCAGAATTAATTAACTGGTTTAAAATGAAGTATGTGCTGAATGTGAATTAATAGTTTTTAAATGTTCTTTTTGTTTCAAGGGTGTTTTCACTTGCATCATTCACTATAAGTGTCAAATATGCCAGCAGCAGTGGACTCCTGATTCAAAGGACCTCTTTAGGAGTGGATATTGTCCAGCCTCTGTCAGTGATTCAGTGCTGTAGACACTGGACCTCCTGAACTCCTTTCAGGAACTCAAGGTCATCGCTCCAGGATTCTCCAGACAAGTGTGGAGGAAGAGTATGTGTTATTACTGTCTTATGACATGTTTTTCCATAAGCAGTCAAAAATCACAAATACTGTTCATTTCTATGTAGACTGGACATATCAACGGCGATGCTCTGCAGCGGAGCTTCTTCTTCTTCTGAGGAAGACCAGATCTGCTGTAGTGCTCCTTTCACCTGCTCGCTTGTACGCCGGAAATGTTGGTTGTTTCAGCTGATGGGAACAGAAAGCTATATCCCTTTCACAGAAACACAACGTGGTCTTTGTTTCAGTATTTTCATTGATTTATTGATTAAGCATCATAACATCATTATTTGCTTTCAACAGCACAGGTGGACATGCTTACCTTGCATGCAATCAGACACCTTCCACAAGATATGTGAAGGTAAGTCTCCTATTAATTGTTTTGTTAATCCTTTTGTTTTGTGCACTTGGCCTGTTGTTTAACATACACAGTTTTTATCCTGAAAAAAACCTAAATGACGACTTATAGTGTGGACAGCAGGGGCGTAGCACCAAATTCTGGGCCCTGTATACTCTCAATGTCAGTGGGCCAATTTTGAATTATTATTTTTTATTATTATTTGAATATAAACAAGTATAAATAGTGTTTAAATCTATTTGGCCTACTTGTGCTCAAATACCTTTAAACCTTAGGCTACTGGACTGGCCAGTGCTGCTACTGCTGGTGTGTCAGAACCACTGGTTGTTTCTGAAACTGGTTAATGTTTGCAACCTGATGTTAGCTGGCCTGGCCCATAATTTACTTACAGCAACCAGCAGCCTGGTTGACAAAATAAGCTAAAGATTTAACATTAGCATACATACATTAGCAGCAGCTGTCTAGAGTTGACTACGTTAACTTTAATTGGAATTAGGTGCATAACAAGCAAACCCAGTTCACCTTTTGGAAAAAAGCAGTCATCAGCTGCTTCCCCTCATTCTGCCTCCTTTCTTTTTCCTTCCTGTCTTTCTTTTTTTGAAAGGCCGATTTGGGCTTTTTGCGCAGCATGGTCAGGCTCCAAGGCTCTAGATTCACTGCATTACTTGTTTGCCAGCGGCTGCCATCTATGGGCGGACTAAACCATTTGCACTGAGTTAATTTTCTTAGTTGGTGTTATCAATATATTTTAAAATGAATAATGAAATCAATTGGAGGGCCCAATTAATTCGAATTAGGCTACAAAAAAAAAAAAAAAGTACAATTGTAAATAAAGTAAATTGATGGGA